>NW_007726128.1:1372619-1411098 GCF_000696425.1 Galeopterus variegatus | reverse complement strand
TATATATATATATATATATATATAGATTGATTTTTGCCTTTTGCAACCAATCATATATTTTGTTCTAAGCACTCATTTTTCTACTCTATCTTAATAGCTTTTATAACCTCTACTGACTCAATGGACAATAAGAGCAGATGAACTTGTTTTACTGAATTTAAATATTTTTATATTTGCTTTAGGGGAGAAATAAGTGAATAGGAAGAACCAGAATAGATGGCTTAACCAAGTACTAAGAAAGCAAATCTGATACAAAAGGATCTAGTAGGGCTACTAATTCAGCTGGTCCTTTCGTCTTCAGCAAGCTACACTATGGTTTACCCAGAATGCCAGAGGAGACAGGTGTCTTTATTGCCCCATCATACTCTGTAGGTAGGATTCCATGCCTTAGAACAGTGGTTCTTAAAGTGTGGTTTAGGGTGTGTGATGCAGCATTCACATCACCTGGCATTTTGTTAGAAATGAAGATCTGTGGGCATCACAACAGACTTGCTGTATTCAGGGTTCTCCAGAAAAACAGAACCAAATATATACACGAGAATTTGTTATGAAGAACTGGCTCACAAGATTATGAAGGCTGAGAAGTTCCATGATCTGCTGTCTACACACTGCAGACCCAGGAAAGCCGGGAGTGTATTTCAGTTTGAGTCCAAGGGAAAAATAAGATGAGATGAGATGTCCGAGCTCAAGCAATGAGACAGGGAAAAAGGAGTAAATTCATCCTTCCTGTGCCTTTTGTTCTGTTCAGGCCTTCAGTGGATTGGATGATGCCCACCCACATTAGGAAAGACAATCTACTGAGTCCACTGATTCAAATGCTAATCTCATCCAGAAACACCCTCAAGACAAAATGTTTAATCTGGGCACCCCCATCACCCACTCAAGTTGACACATAAAATTAATCATCACACTTGCTTAATCAAAAACCCAGGGGGTGAGGCCCAGTAACTTGTATTTTAACAGGGCCTCCAGGTAAACCCACTGGACAAAAAGTTGTACAGAGCTCTGGCACAGTTACTAGGGGAAGGACAATGCTGCATGCAGAGGAACATGATGGATTAATTATATGTGACTATATTCTGCCTTTTTCTTAACTGAGCCATGCACTTCCTTTGGGTAGCATACCATGTAGGACATATGTATGCAGCTTTAGATGAAGAAAAGATAAAAATTTCCTTTCCTCTCTATATAATACATACCAGTTAGGATTTTTTTGTTGTTGTTGCATGAGGCAGAAATTCCAGCACAAACAGGTTTAAATAAAAAAGAATATTTATTCCCTCAATCACTGATATTGTAGGGATTAATAATAGTAATAGGTAGCATTTATTGAGCACTGAGTATGCATCAGGCACTGTGCAAGTTGTTTTGCATGGATTAATTTATTTTCTCTCACAAAAACTCTTTGAAGATGGTAGTATAATTATCTCTATTTTAGAGATGCAGAGACTGAGGCACAGTGAAGTTACATGACAGAACTGGGAGTCAAACCCAGACAGTGGAGTTGGCTTCAGGCTGGCTTTATTAGAGGTCATCATGTCACCAGATATCTTCCTGCTTCCAAAAGTTATGCAGAAGTCCTGATTGCGATACACATTGACTCAGTATCATAGGCTCATCTCTGAACCAAGGACTGTGGCCGGGGGAATGGGATGTGTTGACCAGCTAAGATCAATCAGGGCCCCAGAGCTGAGGGTGGAGAGAATAAATCAACCTTCATCCACAGGGTTCTGTGTTTTGAGAAAAGACGTGTATGGGTCATGGGCTACTTCAAGGAGCAGAGATTACCAAAAGGGCTGCTTTACTACTAAAGACCTCCACGGGTCCAGGAGACATAAGTCCCACACAAACTAGCTTTGGCAAAGAAGCATGTATTGAAAGGTTGTCAGAGTCAAAATGGAAGCACATGTGTTAAAAGTCCTGACGGAGAGCAGGGGAAGGCCATGAAGGGAAGTGTTCTCATGCATAAGTGCCTGATAAGAACTGTCAGAAAGGATTCTGCAAAACCACAATCTTGCACAAAGGGCATCACAACCTTATACAAGAAATTCTTCTGTGAGGACATCTCAGCATCTGCTTGTCAAACCTCAGACTGGCTTCACTCTTTTTTTTAAAAGCCAATCACGTGTTTTACATTCTTTTGAAATGGAGAATGGAGAATACCCCTTCTGTGATTAAAAGAGACACAACATGGGGGCCAGCCCGGTGGCGCACTGGATAGTGCGCTGCTTGGGAAGTGCGGCGGCGCTCCCGCCCGAGGGTTCGGATCCCACATACAGACTGGTTCCAGCTCACTGGCTGAGCGAGGCGCGGGAGCAACACCGAGGGTTGCAATCCCGTTGCTGGTCCCCGGTCCGGTACGGGGGCAACACTGAGGGTTGCGATCCGTTGCCGGACACGGAAAAAAGACAAAAAAATAAAAAAAATAAAAAAAAAATAAAAGAGACACAACATGGAAATAAATATTTTATTACTCAAGGCCTTGAGGAAGAACAACATGCCTGAAGGATACAGAGGTGGAACAATGCAAGGAGAGAGAGAGAGAGAAAAAGAGAGGGAGACTCATCAGCTAATGCCTTTATTGCCACCCTTGTAATTAATCTTTGTAGCCAAGGATAATTATTCCAAAACAACTATATAATCCTCCATCATTTTACCTTTAAAAAGCATTGTCTTCCTTTTCTTCCCTGAATATTTGCACAGTTTAGTATGGCATGCATATTCCCATTGCAATGTCCATTCCTGAATTAGTATCATTTTCTTTTAGCGTACCTCTCTCTGTTACTTAGATCTCTCTCTTACAGCTCACATTACTGAACCACGGGAAAGGGGAGAGTTTCATGAGGATCTCAGGGACAACTATCACCAGGAACAAGCTGTTGCAAGGACTCCCCTTCTTCACCTTTCCACTTGGATTTTTTTCTAATGGCCACTATCTTCAACACCATACAATTTTATTCTCTGAGTTCTGAGTTCCAAGGTCCTAAAGACTAGCTCATGCTATCCAAGCTTGAGTAATGGATCTGGTCTTGAGTGACTCAGCTGTGGCCAGGGAGCAGAAATTAAATAAGAATAAAGGGATGACTTACAGCAGATGTTGTTGGATACTTACTAAACAGTCCTCCTTTCTCCTTTTAAGTTAAATCCTAATTTTGTCTAGGTATCTGCTTTCCTCTACACAATCCTGTCCTTGAGGAGTGCTGACTCCACACTCCAGCCCCAGATGGTGAATCACGATTGATAGAAGCTAATTCCTTGCAGATATTATTTAAAGTATGGAGTTATAATCCAATTTTGGTGAAAGAGATGTAAGGGGAATCTGCTGAGGGGCTTCTGGAAGTGGTTTTCCTCTCTGATAAAAATATATTTATGAATTTTGAAAGTTAGGGCAAGTTTTGACGAAGATGTAATCAAGTACTATATAATAAGAACATGGGGCATAGTGAAGTGTTCAGGGAATAGCCAGTAATGAATTACCGGGTGCATAATACATCAAGTCGATATTCTTCATATAAATGCTTGATTCATGTAAGTAGAGAAAACATCTTTAAACGTGTCAAGTTTGCTTAGCAAACCATTTATTTCAAAGAATTACAACTGTTATCTTCGTTCTAGTGTAGTCCGCAGGATCACAAACCCAAAATTGATGACACCAAAATTAGAGAACCTACTTAAATTTAATTACTTATCCTTTACAAGAATACTTTGACATTTAACATAACCCACTGGCAATGTACATAAACCACTCCTCCATAAATGTCATAACTTATGCACTATATAATATGGAATTATTTAAAATAAAATTTAAGTACTATAAAATTTTATACATACAAAGCACTGATTCTAATCTGTGCTCTACTACTGACTCCAAAATGTGAACACTGTAGTCACTTCTTGTAAAACAAAATGTTTTGTCATAGAATCCTGTTGTAAAAAAGGACTTATTAATACACTCATAAACTTTAGTTTCACTTTATCAGTATCAGATACTAATTTCCTTAGTCACCAATACTTTGGGTAGTGATAGTTGATGGTTGCTAAAATCAAAATGTTTTCTACATAATGTTTTGAAAAAAACAAATATATGTATACTAAATAATAACTATTATATATATATATATATATATACTAAATAATAACTAAAAATAAGTAAACATATAGAAAGGGATAACAACAAAGTACAGAAAATTGTTAACCTTTCATTCCCATTCTAGGCAATTTCTAGTTTCTTCCTCTGATTTAACCACTTCACTACTCTTTTCCTGGTATCTCTTGATTTACAGAATCAAAAGTGATTTCAACTTTTTCCACTTTCTGAACAATAGGAGAACCTTATATTTCATCTCATTTATTCTTTGCCTTTCTTTGGCATCAGCTTTTAAGTTAACAAAAACATTTTTTCTATTAACTGAAGCTTGGCTCCTTCTGGCTGTCCTGGTCTGCTTTCTTAGTTAATAAAAACATAGAATCCTCCTACTTTTAAGTTTGACATTATAGTGGTCCTCCCTTATCGTTGGGAAATACGTTGTAAGACCCCAGTGAGTGCATGAAACTGCAGATAGCACCAAACCCTATATTCACTATTGTTTTCTCCAATACATACGTACCTGTGGTAACGTTTACTTTATAAATTAGGCACAGTAAGAGATGAACAATAACTAATAATACCGTAGAACAATTATAACAGTGCCAGCGTCACTACTCTTGTGCTTTGGGAACATTATTAAGTAAAATAAGAGTTACTTGAATACAAGCACTGCGATGCCCCCAAGAGTGGATCTGACAACCAAGATAGCTAATGAGTGACTAGCAGGCGGGGAGCATCTGCGGTGCGGATCCGCTGGACACAGGGGTGATTGACGTCCGGGAGAGTGGTGCGAGAATTTCTCTCACTATGCAGAACGGCATGCAATTTAAGACGTATGAATTGTTTATTTCTAGAATTTTTCATTAACATTTTTATAGCACAATTAACTATGGGTAACTGAAACTGCAGAAAGCGAGACACAGATAAGGGGGGACCACTGTGATTATTAGAGAGTTTTTTTGGCTCATTTGGATCCGAATCATTCTAAAATGGAGGTAAAGAGCACTGAAACTTGCTAAAAACCAACCAACAAACAAAACCGTCTCTAGTTAGTGTAAAAGACAAAAGCTGAAAACGGAATAGAGGTACTACTTGAAGTGACCTTGTTCTCACCACAGTTGGGTTTTGCTTTTTATTTGATGATGGTTTAAAGAAATTGTTGATGTCTCTGTTTCATAAATGAGCAGTCATTTCTTGGTATCTGTTTCGAAGTGCCTATGTGTCGTCCCTGTTTCATTGTAAATTTGTAGAGGAAGATAAAATGATGGCCTTGTAGGCCGGCCTCGTGGCTCACTCGGGAGAGTGCGGTGCTGGTAGCACTGAGGCTGCGGGTTCGGATCCTACATAGGGATGGCCAGTGCACTCACTGGCTGAACGTGGTGCAGACCACACTGTGCTGAGGGTTGCGATCCCCTTACCAGTCGAAAAAATAATAATAAATGATGGCCTTGTGAGGTTGGCGTTATTTGTCTCCCCCTCCACACCTACCTCCCTGTTATTAGAGTCTGGTACTATTTGTGTTTTTTCCCATAGGCAGTGAAATGCTGGATAGTTTTATTTTTAGTTTTTGCAGTACTTTGTGACCTGTATTTTTCCTCCAAGGATTAATAATTAGGACATACTGATCCAAGTGATCAGTTTGTGCTCCTATTTCATTAATGTATATAATAGCTCTTCTGTGTTTCTTTCTTCATGATCAACTCATGGAATCTAAGTGGGAATGAGCATGGTGATTTCCAAGAATAATTTTCAAGAACATTAAGAAACATGATACAAATGAGGAGTAAGTATATATCAAAGATTTCTTTAACTCATTAATTAGGGGACCAGGATGGTAAATTGATTCAGAGTACTTGAGGAACTGAGTATTGATAGACCTTAAATAAAAAACTGGGTTTCTAGGTTAGATACAAAATGGTGATGGAGTTTGGATGTATTGTCCTCCCAGAGCTCATGTGGAAATCTGATCCCCAACATGGCAGTGTTGAGAGCTGTTTGAGTCATGGGGGCGGATCCCTCATGAATGAATTAATGCTCTTCCTACGGGGTGGGAGTAGTGAGTGAGTTCTCCTTCTACTAGTTCCCAAAGAAATTTGGTTGTTTAAAGGACCCTGGCACCTCCCCTCTCTCTCACTTCCTCTTGCCATGTGATCTGCTTGTACACACCAGCTGCCTGCCATTTTCTGCCATGAGTAGAAGCAGCCTGAGGCCAATAACAGGTGCAGCTGTCCCAGAATCATAAGCCAAATAAACCTCTGTTCTTTATAAATTACCCAGTCTCAGATGTTCTGTTATAGCAACACAAAAACGGACTAATACACATGGCTAACATCCTCAAGGGGAATAAAACCATATCTGTTGGGGTTATAATTTCAACCAGACCGAAATTATTTGCATTGTAACAAGACAAATCTACAAGGTAACATGCAACGTCATAAATAAAGTTTGGGCTCTAAGAAAGAGTATGTCAAAAAAAGTTCACTGCATTAGAGATTACAATAATTCCTGAGTGAGCCTATTAAACAATGTTGCAGTGTGACATTGAAAGCTCATGTAATCATCCTTATGCCTTATTTCCAAGTTTTTCATATTTTTCTGAACAGCAACGATGCTATAAGCCTGTTGTGCTGAGGAAACTAGTCACTGGTGACAACATGGCTTGGTCCTTCTGAAAGGTATACTGAAGTGTGTTATTGCTTTTCTCCCAAGATTTTGAATTAGAATAGTGCAATTGTGTTGAATTTGTACTGTCAAGTTTCTATAAATATAGCGAGGCATTATAGTATAATGGCTAATAGCACACACTTAGAAACCCAATTGTCAGGGTTTAAATTCTGGCTCTGTCACTTAATAGTTGTTGAATTTGGGCAAATTACTCGACCTTTCTGGTTGTGCAGTGTGCTCATCTGTAAAATGGGGCTAATAACAGTTCCTACGTTGTTTGATTGTGGTGAGAATTAAATGAGTTTGTTTCTTAAAGCACATAGAACAGTGCTCAGTATGTCACAGACACTACATTACTGTCTATTACTGTGTTCAATGGAATTGCTTATATCACTCAGAGAAGCTTAATTTGATTTCTAGGGAAGATTATATTTAGTTTAAGAGGCTGGAAGAAAACTACATAGACAAATTCCAAAGAATTTTTGAATTAATTGCTCTGGAATATGCATATATTTAAGATTTACAAAGGGAGTTGAGGAAAGGAAGGTGGGAGGCTAGGGGAAAATCTGTAGAAAAAGGACTCCAGATTGGTTGCCAAGGATGTAGGGAAATAAATAGTGGACTATGAATAAATAGATATGGATTTTTGGATCTAAAAGCTGCTGGGTAAAGTTCATCTATGAGATTTTAAACAAATCACTTGCCTGATCTGGGCCATTTAACTTTATGTTTAAAGGCATTATTTCTTTATATAAAGCAAATTGGAAATGCAGGCTTGTTTTGTAAGGACATTCATGGGTAAAAACTAAGTCAAAGTGGGGATAATAGTAATCCCTGCTTTATCTACATCACAGAATTGATATAAAAGTGAAATAAAATAATATGTGTGAAAATGCTTTATAAACCATAAAGCCTCATAAATGTAAGATAATGTTTTTGTAGGTTATTGCTGTAATTTCACAATATTGCAAAGACGAGCTTGACATAAAGAAGTGAGTTAAACAGTATTTTTTTCTGAGATCCTAAAACAGAATCATTGGTGCCCCCAATGGCAGGATGAGAAAGAATTTATGTCAGCTGGGACATTATATGCACAAAAGAGCAGAGGAACCACAAATCCTTTTACTACCCTGGGGAGAAATGTTGCAAAATAAAATTGTGTTTATTTTCTTGCCCGAGACTGAAGATGATGCCTAGGAAAACTGAATTTCCTACCTCATTAACTCAACAAATAATGTGTTGAGCACTAACTAGGTGCTGTGTGTCCTATTGTGGGAAGACAAAGTGGAATAAGAAATTCACTCTGTCCATGAGGATCCAGATTTAGCAGCAGCAATAACACAAAAATAACTATAATGTAATGTTCAAATGGAGCAAAGAGAGGAGGAATAATTATTTTGTTTTGAATAAGGGCAACCAACATAAACCTTTTATTAATATAACTATTGTTTATTTAATTATTTGCAAATTAGTAGGAGTATTTCCTGTCTTCTACTGAATATTATTCACACTGAACTGCATATGAAACTCTCTATTGCTCTGTCTTTATATTTTATATTTTGTTTCTTCTTTTTTCCCTTTGTGCTCATATCTTCAAATATAAAGTAATTGAAGAAAAATAGTAATTCAGAAAAATTTTCTGTAAAATTAAAAAAAAATTTTAACAGGATGAGATTTAATAAGGATAACAAAAATGTTCACTTGTTTAATGCCCAGCATTAAAAAGAAGAATAAAGACTAAATTGAAATAACTTTATATCTTCAATATTTTCCAATGATTACATAAAACTTTGGGAGTATAATGTAAAAATTCTGGGAAAGGGGTATCTTTTTTTTTTTTTTTTTTTTACTATAAACCAGTAGCTATTATTAACAGAGTTAAACTAAACCAAAGACATACCCACAAAAGAGAAGCCAGGCTATTTTAATGAAAACAATGGCAAGAAAGGAGAAGACTACTTCTGAATTGCAGTAATTATTACAATTCAATAGTTACCATAACTATTTGTTTCCTTGGCGTTTGTGAAGCCCCCATAATATATCATTTTTTTTTTTTTTTGTAGAAAAGTCTTTAAAATAATAATTATTTAATATTTCAGCATAACTCATTCTAGTTTTTAAACTACAATATTTGAAAGGCCAATAGCTTCCTGGAAGATGAAATTCAATACTAATAAACTCCATACACTCCAAGGAAAGGAACACTCAAATACTGTATATTGTTTGTCCAAACAGACATTCGGGTATTAGTCCTGTTTATTCAGAAAAATCTTTGTAGCAAACAAGCATTTTTTTAAAGTTTATTTATTAATATTATTTTTTACATTCTATGATGTTGTTGCAGAGCAGTTGGGGGGGTGGGGGATAGGGAAAGTGGGAAGGAAATAGAGTGGGAGAAGGAGGAAGGAGGAGAGGTAGGGTTCAGGCCTGTGGCACCCCCCTCATTCCTGTAGGGGAGACCAGAGGGCTGCCAACAGTGGTTTGGCTGGGCTGGGTGCAGCCAGGGGGGCTTCTGTCAGGGGTGTGTGGCTGAAGCCCTTGCCCCCCACTGCCCCAGCTTGGGATCCTGGGGAGCTTCCTGCTGTGGCTTGGTGGTTGTCGCTGGGCTGGTTGCAGGTGTTGGGAGGTACAGCTAAGGCCCCCAGCCCTCCGTCTTCCCTGGCTTGGTAGCCCAGGAGACTTCCAGTCCTTCTAGGTTTTATAGGTGTTCTTTGGTGATGTGCTACCTTTACTAGTTATCAAACTTTGTCTCTGGTTGTGGGTGCTTTGTTTTTTCTTTCAGTTCTGGGTTGGATTTTTTGCTGTTCCCACAACTTAAACTCTGCACTGGAACTAATTTGTTGTCCTTTGCTTATTTCTAAAATGGCGGAACTTCCTGTGGGGACCAGCACTTGAGCTGTGTGGTTGCTCTAAATTGTTGCTTTGCTGCTGATGCCCCAGGAAAGTTTTTTTGTGCAACTCAGGTTTTAGTGATTGACCTTGTACATACTTCCAGGTCTTGTGAGATCCAGTACACCTGGGTTGTGTAGAAATTCTGGTCTGGGCCTTAGTCTTTTCAGCAAACTGCACCCCCTGCAGTTCTGTATTACTGACCAGTCTCCGCTGAGTGGTCTTGCACTGACTGGGGGGCAGATTGGCTGTCCTTGCTGTGCCCCAGTGTTTTCCCAGTGGGCCTGTCTCCCCCACTGCCCGCTCTCCAAACACTTCCCATGGGATGGACAATGTGCTGGTTTTTTGCAATGATTCACCAGCCTCTGAGTGGCTCCTTTTTTCAGCTGTTGTGGCTTCTCACTCCTATGTGGGTCCATAGGAACCCTAGTAGTGGTCTTGCTGGCCTGGGGGTCACCAAGGCCCTCTTCTCCCTTGCTGCTTCCAAGCAACTCCATCCAAAGGGCACAGCTGCAGCTTTTGCCGGCTCCTGCTCCATGCACTCAGGCAGCCTGGATGTAGTTGGGGCTCAAAATGCTCAGAGCAGTTCTTTCTTCTCTCATCATGGCTTCTCCCGCCTTCATGCACTCCGTAGGTCTCTCCTCCTCTCCTCCTGAGCTCTAGCAGCCCCAGCTTGGCTGTTGTTGCTTTTTAATAGTTGTAAATTGGTTGATTTGTGGGAGAGAGTGACACTGGGGACTGTCTATTCCTCCATCTTGACTGGAAGCCAAACAAGCGGTTTTATCTTCAGAATAAAGTTCAACCTAATAGATTTCCAAATAGTTCTGGTAAAATACCTACATGCTATCTGTGCTGGAATGGTGAAACTGAGAATTCTCATTCATCAGTACTATAAGTTAGTTCCATATGCTTACCTGAGATGGTTGCCAAAAAATATGACTCAGTCAAAAAATAAACTATGAGGTCATGTATATAATCTGATTCCATTTATATTCAAACTACAAGAGTTTAAATTTATATACTAGTGTGGAATGGGAACCGATACATTTCGACTGCACCTACCCACAATGGAAGATTCTTTTTCTATTTTCCCAATCACTGAATTCACAGCACTGGACATACATACAAACATATCTGTGTGTATGTGTAAATGCATAAAAGGACAAAGAGATAGAAAGATGAAAGGGGATGTTTGGCTTTGCTCTATCTACACTTTTGTGTTTTTTGATTTTTTAAAAATGAGCATATAATCAAGAATACTTTGAAAATAGGAAGACAGATAAAAAACTAAATTTATAATAAAGAAGTGAGCTACCAGTACCGGCATGGAAATACACATATATATCCAAAATATATATTTTATATAAAAAAAGCAAGTTACAAAATAACATGGCATTGTCCTATTTACATTAAAGAAAAAGAAAAGCAAACTGTGTGCTGAGTGATTTTTGAAGAGAAACTTTCATTTTTTTATCTGCATTCTTCCGAGTTGAAGTTTATACAATATGTATTTATGTAGTACTATTTTATTTACAAAAAAATATTATTTTTTTCAGAGAATTACCTGAAAGTTTTCTTTATGCTAAAAGGTGAATCATAAAGAATGGTTTGAGGAACTTTTTAAAATATTTTCAGTGACTGAATAGGAAAAATCTGTTTGTATATAAATCTTAATATTCATCCAACGAATCACTTTTTCAGAAATTACTTTTTATACTTTCTATTCTCAACCTCTCTAAGAAATTATTTATTATTTCATTTATATTTTTTATGTTTAATATCTCTAATTAGGTCTTCTAAATTGCTTAATGTTTACAATATTCTCTGTTTCCTTGATAAAGGTATTATGAGTATTTTAATCTGATTCATTTATTTTTATTCAATCTTATTCAATCTGGTCCATTAATTTTTCTTTCTCATGGATAGGTAGAGTCTTCTTTTTCACAGAGCCTGCACTTGTGCTCCTCGGATGTCTGTCTGTTTTCTCCTGTATGTTCATATTTGTTTAACTGTCATCTTCCTTGGCTGGCGATATACACCTAAAGGGATGGGTGCCAGCTTAGATCCTAGCTGACACACCTCCTGGTGAATATAAAGTGTGCATGTGTGTTGAGGGGTGGCTACCGTAGGGAGAAGGGCCTCTGGTATTGCATTCTATAACCTGCCCTCCTCTCCTCCCACGCTGTACCAAGCTCTGCTCTTTTCTGGGGTCTGCTTCTTCCTGTTGGAGCTACCTAGTAGAGGCTCAGTGAGGTGCTAGGAAGCCACTTACTCCTTCTGCACTCGGTGGTTATTCTGTATTTCCTATTCACCCAGGGTCCAATGCTGCCCAGATGAACTGACATCTGTGGCTGGTGCTGGCCTAGAACTTATGTTTTCTGCCCACCCCTTGAGCCAGGAATGGCAAAGTAAGTAGTGAACTGGCCAGTAAAATATGGAAAGAGAGAACAGAACTAGAAAGATTATCCCCAGGTTCTGTGGGGCCTGACCTACCTTCTAGTTCTCCAAAGGCTTTTTATAGTCTTTGATTTAGGTTCAGGGATCCAATAAACTCCATTTTAACTTTGTGGCATCTCCAGGTTTGGCTTCAGGGGAAGGACTGAGCTTTCTATATTTGTTCTTGATCCTGCCCAGCGTTCTAATCTTCAACTTGGAATGTACTCACCCCCAAATTCCTCCCTTACCTCTGCAGAGTTTTCTCCTTCTTATATTTCAGGTCCCAGTTATGCCATTTCCTCAGGGAAGCCTGCCTCACAGATTAACATACATCACCTTATACTTTTCTATTGTGACAGTGACAATTGGGATTATAAAAGGATTTTTTCAGTAACTGGCTGTTTCTCTAGATGCTAAGGTCCCTGAGAGCAAGGGATATGTGCGTCTTTCTTTTTTACAGCTTTATCTATGACATCTAGCACAATGCCTAGACAATTAATGAGACTTCATAAATATATTTCAAGGGAAAAAGTAAAGGGAAGTGGGAACACAGGAAACAGAAATAGATCTAATTTTGTTAAACTGGAATGGAATGGAATGGAATGTACATCTATTCACAAGCAATCTATTTCTGAACTATAGTCACATCTGTAATATATAAAAATCACGGAAACACAGACTTGTCTTATCCTGGATGCTAAATAATATTTGGCATTCTCATTTTATCAATATCTTGATTTAGACCAAAGTAGATGAATTTTCTGGAGAAGAAACATAATACATTATGACATCAAATAAAAATTGATTCTGGATTTTCTACTGGGAACGAATAAGAAAGTGTTAACAGTGTGTAAAACTATTATGAATAAGGAATTGTACAATTTTCAGGATATAAAGGATTTCTTATTTAAAAATCTGAAAATCTCTGTGAAACATATAGCAAAAATTAAACTTTCCTTTCTGAAAAAATGACCACAAATAACCAAAGAAGATTAAATAGGAGTACAGCAATAAAGAAAAAAGGAAACCATAGGCACAATTTCAAGATCCTCCTTCTAAACACTAACAATTAAATATATTCTCCTCACTATCTGGTCTAACATGGAAGTGAATTGCTTGTACCATTGTCTACATGTTTCCAGATAGTTCTGTTCTAGGCACGTTTCTCAGGTTCTCAGTTGCTACTAGATCATAAAGCCTTTTAAATGCTATGCCAGGACATAAAATGATGTTACAACTACCTTAAATTATTTTTTGTCTGAGGCACCAGGATATGGTAGAAGCAGTTCGTATTTGCATGTTAACTTCGTATTTAGTCTAATTTTCTCTTTCTGGTACAAATAATTTAATTTCTGAGACACATGTAGCTATGAATGGACAAAACTTCTCCGGTCATAAATTCTCCCATTTCTCCTCCCTTGTCTATCAAGTTCTCCAAGATTGTCATCTTCATTTGTGATGTACAATTAGAAGGTGGAGTTGATGCTTTACAATGAAGCAAACAAGAAACTGCAAAATCTTGGCTCTTCTCAGCAGGAATGTTTTCACAATACAGTTTCTATTCAGTGCCAACTTGTTTTGTTCTCTCTGCTTGCCATTGGGCCAACTTTCACTGCCTCATGTAAAATGCTCACTGTGGAAGTTATCAGCTACCAATTAAATGAGTTCCAAGTGCTAGGAAGGAAAACAAAACAAAGCCATCAGAAGGCAGGGCTCATATTGATAAATGGAAAACACCAAATTAAGACTAATTCACATAAATTCAGAACATGAGTCAGAGCCACAGATCATGAGTCATGGGCTTTCATTGAGATAAGGCCTGCAACACACATGGAAAAGCTCAACATATGCAAAAGCAGACTGAAAAACAAATAAATCAGTCATGGATGGATAACTGAGTTGCAAAGATGCATATTACGACTGGGGCTGTCATGTCAAGAAAGGATAACAACACCTGTAAAGAAATCAGTGTTTTAAGTGATCCAGAACAGAGTGTGTTCTAAAAGAGAAGCTCTGTTTGTACTGAGCTTGTCACTATGACTATGACTTTCCTGTCCTAAGGGGAGTTTTTAGTTGTACTTTATGGAACAAATAAGCCACAGACACTTGAAGACGTGACATGACGAGAGAAGTGAAAGCAGGACACTGTATGCCAAGTCATCTATGCTCGTAGGCTCATTCTCACCATTTTTCTTGCCAGTAATTGGACCAAATCTATGATTATCAGACTTACTCCCTGTCCCCACTTTGTGTATCCTGCAAGCCCTTTTGGCGTGGAACTCTGTTTTCCAGTTCTCCTTTTTTTGGTCAATTCTATGAACCCTATCATTTGTTTCCACCCTTGGATCCATTTTCTGCCAGTGTTGCTAGGGATGCTTCCAGAAATCTAACTTACTCTGGAGTTTTGATTTCCATCTTGGTTTGCGGCTTGCCTGCCACTCCCACTCTCCTTAACTATAACTAAAGATTCTTCACTCTATTTCCTAACTACGTGAGGTGGGTTGTGTGATACCTCTGAGTCAGGATCAGTGGTGGACTTATTACAGGTCTTAGTAGTAGACAAAGCCTACTACCTACTAGGTGCAGGAAATGGACTGAAGGACATTAATTCCTTGGTAGGTGGTAAATAAAATATGGATTTGGCAAAATGAAAACAGTGAACATGGTAATTGGACATAGGAATAAACAAGACAATTTGTTTTGTTTTTTAATAAGGAGTCAGATGAATGAGGACAAATGGTTACCCAAGTGAGGTGACAAGAAGGCTACAGAGAAGATGGAACTAGAAAGTGAGAGGTGAATTTACACTGTGGGAGGTTGTAGAAACACTGGTCTGAGCTCTTGGTGTGAAAACACAGAAGGCGAGAAATAAGTGGCTATTTCTAGTCCATGTTTCTTCTTTCACCAGATTATTAAATCTGTATGGAGGACAGATCCCAGGCACTAAAGGACAGTGGTAAAGAGAGCAGATTCTGGATTCAAACAAACCCAGCTCTACTGGTTACTATTATATGAACTTGGGCAAGTACAAAACCTCTTTGGGTCTCATAAAACAGATGTGATAACTATCTACTTTTTGAAATAGTTGTCTATGCTCAGCATCTCTCTTTATCTTCTAAACCTCTTCTCATCAAGGTTTTGCCCCATGATGCTATCCACTGTTGCTGTGGTTTCCAGTAATATTTATGTTGCTAAGTACCATGCTTAGTTCTCAGGACTCATCTTACTTTGGACACAGATAAGGCCTCCTTCCTTCTAGATATACTCTTTTTGTCCTGGATTTGCAGACACCACAATCTCTCAGTTTTCCTCTGATGTCACTGGTTGCTGCTGCTTAGGTTTCTTCTTCCTGGTTTCTTTTCTTCCCTCCAAATGCTCAATGTGGAAGTGAATCAGAGTTTAATTCTTTTTCTTCATCTCATCTGCTTTTCCTCCCTTGGTGATCTCAACCAGTCTTGTGGATTTAAATTCTACCTCTGTGTCACAGAGTCCCAAATTTTTGTATCTAGCCTAAAACTTTCTCCTGAACTTCAGACTTATATACCAAATTGCCTACTGAAAACCTCCATTTGCATGGCTAATGGACATCTCAAACTTAAAAGGTCTAAAATGGAACTTCTGGTCTTTTCCTCCAAAACTCTTGTACCTCTGAAATGGTGATTCCAGGCCAAAATTTTTGGAGTTGACCTTTTTTTCTACTCTTTCATACCCCGCACCTAAATCAGCTAATCCTGTTGGCTGCACCTTCAAAATAATACCTGATCACTTCTTATTACTTCCTGTGGTCCTACCCCAGTCCAAAAACGATCATCTTCTCCTAGATTATTGAAGCTGGTCTCCCTGCTGTTATGCTTCCTTGACTACAGTTTATTTTTAATACAGAGTCAGAGAAATCATAAATCAGATCATGTCAGACCCCTGCTTAAAGCCTTCCAGTGGCTTTACATTTCACTCACTGTGAAAGCTAATGACTACCAGTTCACCCCTTCTACCCCTCACTCCCAGTATCTCTCTGATATCATTTCCTTTCTCTACCTCACTCACTCATTTCCAACCATACTGGGCTCCCTGTGCTTCTTGAACATGTCAGGCCTGTTCCCATCTCAGTTCCTTTGCACTGTTTATTCATTCCACTAAAAATACTATTTTCTCCAGATATTCATCTGGCCAATTTCCTTAACACTCTGACCATCTCGTTTAAAATTGCAACCTGCCCCACCTCTGGTAACATTGTTCCTCCCCTTAGATTGCTGTATTTTTCTACAGCACTCATCACTCTTAAAAAAACCCAAAACTGTATTTGTTTATTTATTATCATTACTGTTTATTATTTCACCTTTCCAAGGAGAATATAAGCTCAAACAGGACAGGGATAAAAATCTGTTTGGTTCACTGATGTATCTCAAGCACCTAGAATAGTGCCTAACATACAGTAGGCATTTAATAAATACTTATTTATTTTAATAAATAGATGCCATATTGGATTTTCAGTATTAAACAACATGCTCTGGACTTTACATTAATAAAGTTTTTGGTCTATAGGGCTAAAAGTGATAGCTGTGAGCAAATCTTTAATGTAAGAAAACTTTCATGACCTAAGCCTTCCCTTTTTCAATCTCTTTCACTCAATACGTTGCTTAATTTTCTTCTTAAGACTTAGCTAACCAGACACTCCATGGAAACCGTCTAATAAATTTAATCTTTAAAGCATTTGTATAAAGTAGATGGTCCATTATGTTTTGATTATTCAATAATATGTACCAGGTCCCAAAAGTTTTTCCTTTTGAGAGGTAAAAGTAATCTTTATTAAAAGGAATGTATCTCACACTACATTTGGGGGCTTCAATGAGGTGAATGAAAAAGGTATACAGGGGACAGAGATTTTTTATGAATATCTAAAATCATATTATGTAGGTGGTGGTGAGGTCTGTTTTACCTACAGCAAAGAATCACGTTATATTTAAAAAATATCTTCAAAGAAAATTAGCCCAAAGAGAATCTGTGACATAAATAACTCATTTGTTGAGAAATAGATGATAAAGTTTAGTTCACTTTGAATAAGTAGGTTCACAGTTGGACATCTTTTTTATAAAATAGAATAAATTCAGTTCTATTTTTAAAAACTAGAAAGATATATTGGAAAGTCACTGATCCACTACATGATGAACTTCTCTGTAAGCAATTACCTTCACTCTCTACTGGCTCTAATTTATTTCACTGAATTTAAAACTATATAAATAAAGATTCTAGACTCATCTTAAAATGATGGATAAAAAAATGTATGCATTGTACATGCCCATTGTGATCATTACATTATTGATTCATTATTGCACATTTCTTGAGCTCTATTATATTACAAGTAGTGTGTTTGAAAAGTAAGATATAGCACTTGGCTTCAAGTAGCTATAGAGAAAATTAGGATAAAATATAAAAGATGATACAAATTAAATGTGCACAGATGATATGTAAGCAAAAATTAGGCATGACTGCCTCTGATGAAAGGGTTAGAGAAGGTACTATCTGAGCCGAGCTGCGGAGATAGGAGTAGAATTTCATTAAGAACAAAGGAAGACATTGTAACCCAGGAAAGCAGCCCACAGAAGGCATAAGACAGAAGGTAATTTTTTTTTTTAAAGTGTGTGTGTGTGGGGGGGGGGGCGGTGAATTAGTAAGTAGAAATCAGAAAATGGTAGAAGTGATAAATCAATTTGCTGGTTCTTTGGGAATAAAAATAAAGTAGACACTTGTATCTAATTCAGTCAAGAAAGGAGAAAAGCACATATACTCCAAATTAAAAAAAAATAAGAAATATCACAAATAAAAAGGAAATGGAAGCAAATATATGAGATTATTGCATTCAATTTTCTATTCCATGCAAATAAATTTGAAAATTTAAATTAAAAGAATAACATTGGGGGAAAATATAATTTACCGAAACTGATTCTAGATGAGTTAGAAAATATTTTTAGTATCTTCAAAGATAATGAAAAGATATTTTATTACATTCAAACTCCATTCTTTCTTTTTTTTCCCCCAAATCAATAGGTCTTTTATTCCATCATTAAAATTTACAGGCATGTCTTGGGAATCATCCTGAAGCTTGTTTCTGTGGCTGGACAACTCTTAGATCTTAGTCGTCAGCCTGCGGAACTATTCCTTTATCAGAGACATAGATATCATCCAAACATTTTCTTATCTCCTTGTTTTTAACTGTTGTGGCTGCTGGATCAAAGCAGCTGAATTCGAAACAAGTCCAATGTCATTTCCTTCAAGGATTAACTCATTTTTCTGGGCTTGAGATAGTGAACACCTGGCTGCATTTGAACCCTGTGGATATATTTTTCACCCAAGAAATTTCAGATTTCAGTTAGAGACCCATTCTCCTGACTAACGACAGTGAGCATACACAGACCTCATCTTGTAAGGAAAGCCCAGGTAACACCCTTGATCCTGTTCTATACATGACTACAGATAGTGCAAACAGTAGTCAGTTCCTTTCTATTGCCCCATTTGTCAACCCCGAGCCTCCTCTTTTTCTTTCCAAAGAGACTGAGCTCTAGACTGATGTGATTAAAGCCTCTCTGCAGGATTCCTCTGGGGCCTTTCACTGTAACTGTGCACCCCTTCAGAGTGATGTTGACATTTTCTGGAATGTTGACGGTCTGATTGTTGAGAATGGTCTTCATTCTACCAGTAGGTGTGGCAAAGAGCTCAAACTCCATTCTTGAAAAATAATTTTTAAATAGAAATAGAGGGATGTTTTCATGACATAGTGAAATATATTTGCTTCAACACCGGTGCCCGGATTACGCTTACTGGTGAAACAGAACAGTTGCATTAAAACCAGAAATGTCCACTATAATTGTCATTATTTAATATTGAACTGGATGTCCTAGCCTGTAGGACAAAAGGGAAAAATAAGAGTTCTAAGTACTGCAAAGAAGATGATAAAGTTACAATATTTATGGATAATTTGACTATCTGGAAATCTCAAGAGAATTGCTAAAAAAAAACAAAAGCAAAAACCTTTAAAATCAATAAGGAAATTCAGTAAGTTTTTTAGAACAAAACCAATAATTGTTATTCAGACAATGACCAGTTGAGAAACATATTTTAGAAAAGACCCCATTTCAATACTATTAAGAAAGATAAAATACTAGGAATGAACTTTACATGATATGTGTAAGATTGAAATGGAGAAAACCGTAAATCACTTTTAACAACTTTAAAACTTTTTTCAGGGACCCCCTGAAAAATCAACAAATAGAAAAACGTGTTGTGTATTTAGGCAATAAAACTTAACATAAAATATGCCACTTTTCAGTGAGGTATATAATTCTTAAATGTAGTATGATCCAAATGAAAAATAGGAATTGAAACTAGACAGGATGATTTTCAAGTATACTGAAAAATATATAAAAATAGCCAGAAAATGATAAGGAAAAATACAATTAATGGTGGTGGGGGTTGTTAATAGTTCTACAAGATATTAGAACATATTATAAATCTACAAGAGCAAAAATAAGTGACAATCACTTGACTAGACATATCAATAGACAAAATAGGAAGTCCAGAAAAAAATTATACTGTATATCACATATATATAAAAAAACATCACATACTGCATATAGTAGGTGATAAAGGTGGCATTTTGTATCAATGGAAACATTATATCCCAGGTATAAATAACATTGGGAACATTTGACATCCATCTGAAAAAGGTCAAATTCATGCAGACCTTATACTTTACATCACAATGAATTCCTGATGTTTCATAAGTTGAAATTTGAGAAAAAAAAAAAAAAAGCCATCACATACCAGTGATAACCCCACCATAAAATAAATGGAATACCAAAATTCAATTGTTTCAATTCAATCATTTAATTGTTTTAAATGTGCATCACTGTGAGGTTAATGAAATGAACAAAACAGCAATAAGCCTGTGTCACTTGTAGGCTAAAAGTTCTGTGATTCTAGCTGTGCCGTCCATACCCAGTCTTGGCTGCAGTTTGTCGCCCCTATGGCAGTTGTTCTTGTCCATGTAGATATTGATGAAGAAGGTTCTTGGTTTATGTTTGGCAGCAGCAGGACTCTGGACAATAGTCAGCGTTCATTTTGTCAGTTCCCTTTCAGGAGAGTAGGAGCAGAGAAGACTTGCACAGACAGAGGTCCCTGTATTCCCTCTCCCAGCTTTGCTGTCCTCTTTGTGCCTCACTCAACTGACATCAACTTGGAATAAGAAATTTAGTTCATCGCTAATTGCAAACAGGGCTTTGTGAAGGTGGGAATCTATGGTCAATCACATTATATTCAAGACAACATTTTCATATGAATTATTATGGAACTTTACTATAGAAGAAATCATGAAAAAGTTTTAAAAATTGTCTCAGTATATGAAAGGCCTTTCTAAGTATGACATAATATCAAGAAGATATTAACAGATAATTGATGAATTTGAGCAATTTATTTAAGGCAGAACCCACTATATACAAAGTCTGAAGAAAATAACAAACTGGAGAAAAATATCTGGAACTCAAACAAATGGTTAGTTTTCTTAATATATAAAGAGTTAATAAAATAATTTAAAAACAACAACATTCTGGCAAAGATATTTAAGGGATAAGAACACATGGTTTACAGAGAACTAAAAAGCACAGTATATATATATATATATATATATGAGTGTGTGTGTGTGTGTGTGTATGTGTGTATTGTTCATACAATAACCAGTTAGAAAACAAATTTTATAATAGACCCTATTTCAATGCCATCAAAAAAGATTAAATTTCTCGGAATAAACTTTATGTGATATGTGTAAGATCAATACAAAAAACTTTAAATCAGTATTGAGAAACCCAAAGAAGACATTAACAAATAGGAAAACATATTTCAAACTTAGATAATAAGACAACATCAAAAATGTCACTTCTCATTATGGTATAATCTGTAAATTTAGTACAATTCAAATAAAAAATACAAATTGAATAGGAATGTGTGTATATATATATATGTATATGTATATAGAGACAACTCACTATGAATAAAATGAAAATTAAAATAGCACTGATATTTTATGTTTTATTTACCAAATTGCAAATATAAAAATACTTTATGATGTATATGGGCACAAGTGTGAGGATACATTAGCTCTTGTACATTTTCATACATTCCTACTGAGAACATAAGTTGGCAGACTTCTATTTGGCAAGATATATAAAAATTATAAATGCACATAGTTTTTGATTCAGCAGTTCCACTTCTGGGTCTCTATCCTTCAAAATATACTTACATAAAATGATTTATATACAAATGTATTCATTGAAATATTACTTGTAATTACAAAAGATTGAAACAGCCTAGGTGTTTACTAATAGAGGGCTAGTTAAATAAATCATTGTACACCCATACAATACTCTATCATGCAGCTGTAAAAGAAGATGGGTAATCTATATATTGTTAGAACTAGCAAGATAAATCATTAAGTGTAAAACGTAGGGCACAGGATAATGTGAATAACATACTCTCCATTTTCATTAAAAGAGGAAAAATAGAAATTATACATATATATTTTATAAATGTATTCATAGACTATCCCTGAAGAAATGCACAAGAAACTGGAAGCCTTAGGGCATTCAGAGTGGGGAACTGGATTCTTGAGGGTCAGAGATGGGGGGAAAACTTTCCCTTTTGTCTTTCTTTACATTTTAAATTTTGGCAATATAAACCATAAAAATTACTGCATAAAAAGGATTCTACTACTAACACAGTTTATATACTATTCATTCAAATTCAGCTTTATTTTAAAGAAGAAACCAAGATTCAGAGCAGTGGTGACAGAAAGTTACCCAGCTTTCTGCAGGCAGGACCAGAGTTAGATCCTAGATTTTCTTCCTCCCAGTTCAGGTCAGGGTCCATGACACTAGCAAAAAGCAAACTTAGGAAACTAGATATTATGAAGAACTTAATTAAGGAAAGAAAACCAGAATATTTCAGATTATGCTCTATGGTCTGATAGAAATGATTCTGAAAATGTTGCCATCTCTCATCCGTAACAATGTTAATTACTTCTCCACTTTATGGCATGGTCTTCAGTAGCTGTCATCAACAGTCGTGACAGATAATGAGCCTTCTTTATGTGTCACATTTCTCCTTTTTACCAAGATCTTTTATTTGTGAGATAACTATTTAAGGTCAGAAAAGATTACCTGTGGAACAGGGATTTCCAGCCATGTTCAGTGATACCATTTCCTTTAAGAGCTGAATCTAAACTCTCCTCAAACACATCAGATTTCCTTTTCTTTCCTGAATTATTTCCTCTCTGAATGTACTTTAACTATCTGTCATATCAACTTTTATAAGTATAATTAATACAATGTGTCATTCCTTTCAATTAAATTATACATTTGCTGAAGCTCCCACCATATTCCAGGTATCATTTTAGGGACTTGGTATAAAAAAGGTGAACTATAGTTTCTGCCCTCAAGGCTAACCAGTTAGCTCACTTGGTTAGAGTGTGGTGGTGCTGATAACACCAAGATCAAGGATTCAGATCCCCTTATTGGTCAACCACCACTAGAAAAAAAAAAAAAAGTTTCTGTCTTCAAGAAACCCAGTTGAATCAGAAATATAGATCTACCAATTTAAAAATTATTTGTTGAGGGCTTACTATGTGCCAGGGACTGTTCAAGCTATTGGGAATACAGCAGTGAAGAAAACATACAGAAATCTTAACAACTGAAAATGAGGGAAATTTGATAATGGATTGTTATTAGCTGATATGAGGCGACTATGATTTTCTAAGTGTGATAATTATTATAGTTAGGTAAGAAATGTTATTCATAGGTATGCATGCTGAAATATTTAGGGTGGAAGTCTCAAGGTGTATACAATTTACTATCAAATGATTCAGGAAATTTCATTATCCTCTGTTGGGAAAATAGAATAATTTAATCAGGCTCCCTCACCTCGGGGCAGGTTGGGGGTGGTGCGGCATTCTTTGTGAATAGGTTGTGTGTGGGTGGAGTTGGTGCTCCTGTGGGGTGCGGCAATTTGGCTGGTGACTGTCTCGGGCATCCACCATAAACGGCCAAGCTTTCCAATCTACGGCTTCCAAGTACCTGTTTGCTGGTTACCTAGCTCATAGACCTGCGCGTGAGGGGTCTGGGGACCCAGCCTGGCGTGTGAACGGTTTGTGACCCAGTCTGTGAACTGGCTTAAGGGGTCTGTGAGCTCCAGACCTAGCTCGACAATTGGTCCAGTCGGCAGGATTACGGGCAGGTAAAAGAGCACTACATCCCCCTAGGGTATGTAGTCTTCTTCAACAGAAAAGCTGCTGACCTGATGGCATGTATAAGAATCAACCTCTTTCCTATTAGCTATATCACCAGAATCTAGATGAAGGACTTACAACCTAGAACCAATATTATTATTAATGAATCGAAGAAAACAAAGAATATTGAAAACTGATCTTTTTGAATTATTTTATTTAGTATTAGAACTCAACCTAACATAGTTAATTTTTAAAAAAAGACTATTCACACATAACCTACTTTTAAGGTCACAGGCATTTTCTAAGTGTTCTGATGACTATATGTTAACATTTCTATAGACATTTTACTCTTTTTTGCCTAACACTTCAGGCTCTTTTTCTCATACTAGAACTAATCATTTTAAAAACATTTAAAATCATTTGGCTTCTATATATGATACCATTTATATGGCTCTTACCAACTATTTTTTAACACTTCAGAAATCCTACCATAAACCATTTAGTATCCTTATAGGAAAAAGATAGTCTTCTGACTACAATGACTCTTACAGCTCTTTGTAGCTTATTTTAGCAGCACGGCTAATTGAAAGAAAGGCAACACTCTTAAATTGTAAGTTGTGTAACCAGTGCCTCATCAGATCATACAGTAAACCAGAGTGAACAAAAGATCAAAATTCTGTGTGGAATATTAATTGAGTGAAAAGAGGAAAACTAATATCAGTCATAGGAGAGATCAGTAGTGGTTACTCACAGTGCAGCTGGATGGCCTTCAAACCAAGAAGACTAGGCAGATGTGTTGAAAGAGATGGAAGAAAGAAAGCATAATATTTATTGGGCCTGATGGCATCTTACAGGATTCAGGCTCATAATTTCCTATGTGACTCAGCTGACATTGCACAATCAATGCTTTGAAAGACATTTCCTCAAGACAACTCCAAAGTACTGAGTTGTGCTTTGCTGACCTCTGTTATTAAAATCCTTCTCCAATTTACCAAAATACACTCCAGACTGCTGTGTTTACCTGATGGATAGACTAATTTCTATTTCATTAAAAATATCTTAAGATCCCTCACCACACACCGATCCATTTAATTTTCTTCTCTAAGTCTAAATAGCTGCAGGAGTCTGAGCCATTAGCCCTTCAGTATTTCCTGTGTTATTTTGAGCTTCCTCAAAAGATTTTTTGGTCGTGTGCTGAAAATAAATTTTACTCAAATAATTATTCTTCATTCAGGAAGCGGCTAAAAGTATGGGGAACTTAAAAGGAAAGGGAAAAAATAAAGAAAAGCTGTAGTAATCCTTAAAGGCAAAAACTTCAAGCCAGAAAAGTGGATTCCTTTTAAATTTACAGCATAAAAACAACCTTGAGAAAATAAAAATCAAAGCTTAGACCAGTTTCCATCACTAAAAGTTGTTCTTCACTAAGAAAAGCAAACCATGGGTATAGGCAAAGAAGTGATAGGGCACAGGGTTCTGAAAGAATGAGTGAACTAATTCTGAAATTTGTTTGATCAAGTTCATAAGTTTTTATTCACTGATATATAAATAATTTTATTAGGAACTAGGAAAAAAGGTAATTTTATGTTTACAGTTGGAAGGGTAATGTTTCTCACTTCCATGAACTTAGCATTAGGTAAAGCATTATTTTGGCTGATTATAATTTACAGTAAAAAGCCTAAATCATGTTCTTTCATGAGTTTAGCTTTCCTGGGAAATACGAGGGTACTTCAAAAAGTTCATAGAAAGATGTGTATTATCTTTCACTTCTATTTTTCCATGAACTATTTGAAGTACCCCCGTACACATAGTGTCTAGCACTGTGTCTGCTTACTCATTTATCTTTGCTATGTTAATCAAATTTAGGATGTTGTCATTAGAAACCAGTGTTTGGTTTGCTAACATTCCTTTAAGAAATATACTATGTTTAGACAGAGTTTTAAAACAATCAGCATCCGGACCAAACATCTGATAATCTGTAAAGCAGGAATAGGTACTTTAATTTTAGAGTAACGATGACTTATTTCCTCTCAGTGCAGGTCTGTGGCTTCTTGTTTCTAGGACCCAGATTGAGAAGGAAGAAGTTGTAACCAAACTTTGTACAGACTGGGGAAAAATGCTTAAATAAAGGAGCGTTTATTAGAGTCGCAATCTCACTTAGTCTCTTGGTTTAAGTTAAATAAGTTATAATTTACTAAAGGAGTTAACTACTTTTTATTATATGCCAAAAGTCTGGTGCAACCACTTACCCATGGGTTGCAGTCAGTGATGGAAATCTGAAAATGCTTGTGCATGTAGTAGAGTAGTTTTTGGAGATATTTCTGAAATTTATATTGGAAAAATATTTCTAAGGATATTTACATTCATCTTTTTTCTTGTTCTCCCCCTAAAAGAACAAAAGGCTTTCTATGCTTGGCTTGAAGAAAATGAAAAACAATAACATTAGATCATCACACCTTATTTTTTCTTTTTTTTTTTTCTACATTCTCTTCAAATCTTCCCTAAAGGCTATTAGATGGAGTAAGTGTTAACTTATAACAAAAGAGCTACTGTGTTTGTTTACATCTAACAATGTTTAGTCAAATGATTGTGTGAAAATTCTAGCCTCTATTCTTTTACTGGGAAGGTCTTTGAAAACTAAAAAGATTTTTGTGAACTTCAAAAAGGTGCGATGGCCAATTGTTTGAACTCCTGTGAGAGAATTCTCCCACGTATTCATAGAACACAGTGTTGTGATGTTAGAAATTCAAATGCTTTCCACACAGGATGTTAGTGCATGCACGTGTGTCTGCGGCTGTGGTGTGGGAAGTACAATCCCTCCAGGCTTATAAGGGTATCAGCTATAAACAGGATGCTAAGTAACAGCAAAGGACACAGTACCTCTCCTTGGAGAGAGAAAAAGGTTGAAGGTATTAATAGCAATATTCTGCTGGAGTAAATATAAAAACTATATATTCAAATCCTTTCCCAAATATCTTTTATGTATTCTGTGTATGTCCCAAACATAAAATCCTGTTTTAGGCCACAGGCATTAATAAAATTCTAGAATATCCTTCAAAAATTCCAAGCACCGTGTATCAGTTTTTTTTTTTTCCTTTGTAAAAGAAGTGCTTCATTTTATGATCATAAATTAAAATAAATTATAAAGAGAGATTTGATCTGATTATTTCTGAATTCTTTTCAGATCAAAGATTATAAGAATTTATAATTCTATGCAGTATATAGAAATGACTTTCTGATTAATTTAAATGCAAAGTTTTTCCCGTACATTAATTCTACAAGAATAAAGCTGTATCATTATGGCAAGATATAAATGTTTACAATTTAGTACAGTTATTATTGCTATAAACATTGAGCTTATAAGGGTTGAGGTTTTTATCACTTTTAGAAAGATAAACACTAAACAACACATTCATGATTGCCTTTGGTTGGGAACTGGATGCCTGGGAAATCCAAGGAAAGACATATTATAGGACATAAACCTATTCCTTAGGAGTTTTCTCTAGGAGGCTCTTATTAGTAATAATCAGTTGTGTTCTCTCTTCATTCTTTTAAAGGGCAGGATCCGTGGTATAAATCAAAGAAAGGTAGTAAGGAATCCACCTTTCCAAATAAATGCTTTCTGATCTCCAATCCTCTAAATTATTATTAATATTTTTAGGCATCTTCTTTTCTGTCTCTACATTTTACCAAAATAAACTTCCCTCGGCTCTGCCACCACACATACATATCTCCTTGTCTCCTTGCCGTGAAACTGAAAGAAGCCAAACTCCAGCCCAGTCTTACCTGTATCTTCATTCATTGATTTCCCCACCTGTCCTCTGCATACATCTTCTTTCTGTTTTCAGTTCTTGCTCCATGTATTAACTTCTTTCAAATGCACCTTGAACTTATACCCAAGATTCTACCATCCCAAAAGAAACATACAAGTACCAGCCCCTTCTACTTTATGTGCTTCATTTTACCTGACTTCCTCTTCTTTTAATAGTCATGCTTCCCAAATCACACTCATTGTTTCTACTTGCTTACTGCCCATTCATTATCCAATGTACTGAAATCTGACTTCAGTCCTACATCTGCCCTTTACCTTGGTTCAGCTCCCACTGAGGTCATCAGTCAAATCCTAATAGTTAAAATCAGCATTTTTTTTTTTTTTAAATCTGGGTGTTACTAGACTTTTCTGAAGCATTTGAAACTGCTCATCATCCTTTCCTTGAAACTTTGAAGTCCTTTGGTTTTGATGACAACTTACTTTTGGCTTCCCTCCGCTTCCTCTTTATTTAATTAATTAATTAATTTATTTATTTATTACTTTTCAGTATCTTTACAGACTCCCCTTTCTCCTGGATTTCTAAATACTGACCATCTTCAGGTATCTGTCCTGTGTTCTTCTCACTCTTCATACTCTTCCTGAATGATCTCAGTTACTAACTACATAGGGACAACTCTTGTTTGCAGTGGACCTGAACACAACTCTTAGGTTCTTTTTGGTAGATTATAGTAGGCACAGAAGTTTTGAGGAGATGAGAGTTAGCTGCATTCCACTATTATGACCAGGTAGTAATGAAAGCAAGTCTCAGATCAAATTCTGCTACACATACAAAACACTTACTATCTAAGTATTTGTTAGAATGGGTATTAGGGTTCTCCAGAGAGACAGAATCAATAGGATATGTTATAATTACATGAGAGGGATTTATTAAGGGAATTAGCTCACGTGGTTATGAAGAAAAGTCCCATGATAGGCCGTCTATAAACTGGATGCCAGTAGCATGGCTCAGTCCAAGTCCAAAGGCTTCAAAACCAGGGAGGCTGCTGGTGTCTTTGGTGTAAGTCCTGGAACCCAAAAGCTGAAGAGCCTTGAGCTCTTATGTCCACAGACAGGAGAAAAGAGTGTATCCCAGCTCCAACAGATTGAGAGAGAGGGCTTCACCTCTTTCCTCTGTCTTTTGTTCTCTCCAGACCCCTGCGGATTGGATGGTTCCCACCCACACTGAGGGTGGGTCTTTCCCACCCAGTCCACTCAGTTTCTCATACTAATCTCTGTTGGAAACACCCTCACGGACACACCTAAAAAGATAACTTTACCGGGTTTCTCAGCATTCCTCCATCTAACCAAGTTGACACCTAGAATTAACCTTCACAAGTCCACCCCTTGTCAACTTGGTATCCATACTATCTCCTTAAATCACACTTAATTTTCAGATGGTACAATTACTAATAGTTTCGCCTAACACGATATACTACCCTGTGTACAACTGGAATGCATTAATCCCTTTCCAAGAAGAAAAGATAAAGTCCTTAGATGATATTTTACCCTTCTCCCAATATCCTATAACTTAAAATTGCAAATACCATGAGGTAAGATTAACAATATTTAAATGCTGCTATAAAGTCAGTAAGTCTCATGGTACATGATAAGGAACAAGAGGAACAAAAACAAAGATAATTGCTTAATATGTGTACAGGATATATACATAGAGACATTCTTAACACAACAGGGAGAACAATTACAATCCTCGTTTTTGTAACTGCTGACATGGTCGAAGCTGGTATTTATAACTTCCTTCTTCTACTACCCATTCTGTGTTCCCTTTGCCTTCAGTGAACACCTCAGCGGGTCATGGTTCTTTACCTGGTGGAGTGACCCAAACCTTCATCCCAGAAGAGTCTGGGCCATTTGTAGTCTTGTCTGGATTTGGTTGTTGTAATTTTCCATTGGCCTTAACCACTGTGCATGGTAGTACTAAGAGACATCCTAAGGGATCTCCTGTATTCCAGATATAATCTTCCTTATCTCCATTGTGAAGTAGTGGTCCAAATTCCCCTTGGTGGTGTGTGTCACCCTTTCTGTGAAATGGCAAGGAATTTGGCTGCATTGTGTCCATGCCGTAGGAATTTGTGGAAGTTGGAACTTAAGAGTTGTGAACCAGAGTAGAAGAAATTTCTAAGCAGCAAAGCATGGCTACTTGCAACAGCCTATGCTGAGTTATGGTGGCAAAGGCATGACATAAAGCCAGAATTTAAAAGGGAAGCAGAGTGTAAAGATTTGGAAAATTTGCAGCCTGGCCATGTGGTACAGAAGCAGAGAGCATTTTCAGAAGGAAAATTCAATGGTACTAAGAAGAGTAACACAAAAGTATGGAATTATCAAGAGAAGGGGGAAAAGGCCCTGAAGACATTGCAGAAGCCCCTAGGACCAACTGTCCCATTTCAGGCCCAAAGACTTAGGGAGACAAAATGGTCTTGGGGAACAGGGCTGAGGCACCCTCCACAGACTCACTGCTCAGGACCACCTCAGGAAGCTGCTTCCAGCACCAGCACCCCAGCTGCTTTGGCTGCTCCAGCTGTGGCTAAATTGGCCCCAGGTCTGGCTAGATTTGCAGCTTTAGAAAACACAAGCCAGAAGCCTTGGTGACACCCATGTCGTGTTAGGTCTGCAGGCTTGCAGAATGTCAGAGCTGTGGAGGCTTGGGAGTGTCCACCCCGATTTCAGAGGATGTATGGGAAAGTCTGGAGGCCCAGGAAGAGATCTGTCATGGGGTGGAGTCACCACAGACAGCCTTCACTAGAGCAATGCCGAGTGGAAATGTGGGGTCAGAGTTGCAACAGAGAGACCCCATCAGTGCCATGTCTAATGGAGCCGTGAGAGTGGGACTGCCATGGAGACCACAGACCTGTGGAGCTACCGGCATGCAACGCCAGCCTGCAAGAGCTAAAGCTTCGTCTGAGACCAGGAAAGCCACAGGAGTGGATCTACCTGAGGACTTGGGGACCCAAGCCTCACACCACCATGCAGAGGATGTTGAACAGGGAGTCACGTTACAAGATTCACCAGCTTTCAGATTTAATGCCTGCCCTGCTGGTTTTCAGACTTGTTTTGGACCTGTTTCTCCTTTCTTTTGGCTTATTTCTCCCTTTTGGAATGGGAATATGTACCCATGCTTGTCCCACCATCGTATCTTGGAAGTAGATAACTTGTATTGATTTCACAGATGGGACTTTGAACTTTGGACTTTTGAGTTGAAACAAGTTAAGACTTTGGGGATGAAATGAATGTATTTGCATGTGAAAAGGATATGAGTTTTCGGGAGCCAGGGGTGGAATGTAGTGGATTGAATTATGTCCCCGCAAAACTCATTGAAGCCTGAATTTTGTCCCCCAAGTTTTATGTATTAGAAACTTGGCCCCCACTATGACTGTTAAAAGGGGGGTAAATCCTATTACGGTAATTGAAAGGTGGAGCCTTGAAGAGGTGATTGGATTGTAGGACTGTGCAGTAGTGAATGGATTAAAAATGGTGGTCAGGGGTGTGGTTCTGAGGGCTTTAAAAGAAGAGGAGAGTCTGTCTTGCTCTCTCTCTACTCTCTCTGCTTCCACCATCTTGCAATGTGAGGCCCCTGGGTCACTGTTGCCACCACCAGATGGACTTTGGACTTCCCAGCCTCAGAAACTGTAGGCAATAAATGTCATCTTTCTTTATAAATCACCCAGTTTCAGGTATTCTGTTATAAGCAACACAAACTGACTAATACAGAATGTAATCACAAAATAAACAATTTATGCAATCTTTTCTGTAGGCCTGTGGAGGTATTAAGATTCCAGAGGCTGTGGTTCTATCACCTCTATCATCAGCATGACGAGAGTCCTTCCAAGTTCATGGCTGACACTGAACTGGGTCATCATCCCTAAGTATGCAGGTTACTGGCCTGGCTGGTTTCTTGTTCTCTGTTCATGCACGCATAGCGATAGAAAGGGAGTATTTCTTTTTTTTTGTCTTTTTCCGTGTCCGGCAACGGATCGCAACCCTCAGTGTCGCCCCGTACCGGACCGGGACCGGCAACGGGATTGCAACCCTCGGTGTTGCCCCTGCACCTCGCTCAGCCAGTGAGCGGGAACCGGTCTGTATGTAGGATCCGAACCCTCGGTGGGAGCGCAGCCACACTTCCCAAGCGGCGCACTAGCGCAGTGTGCCACCGGGCCGGCCCGAAAGGGAGTATTTCTAAGATATTGTTAGTAGCTTTACTTTCTCTGAAAGCACATTTCATTGCAATAATTTAAAAGTCATTAATTTCATCAATAAAAACTAATTTCCGATGATTATTATATGAATTAGCAAAGCATTGGGTTTGATGGTGATCCAGATAACAGAAGTGCTTGTAGCTGTAGGAGACACCTCTGGAATACAGGGTTCTTAAATAGATAGTCAGCTATTCTTCTTGGACTGTGCATGATTGATTTGAGACAAGAAACATGTGGCTTATAGCTTAACCTAAGTATTCTACATAAAACATCACACTGTGTATGGGGAAGTGTTTTAAAATAAATTATAGACATCATAGCAACTCCAATATAAGGTCATTATCGTTATCTCGGAACTTTCACTCCAATTCCAACCTCATGTACAAATGATTCCATCAAAAACTCAACCTGCCAAACAAAACTGAACTTATATTTCCTCCTTCCCCAATCCCAAAATGTTCCTTCATGTTTCTATTTCTTTTTCTTAGTGCGTGACCCCCTTTTCCAGACTCGTATACACACAAGATCCCCTTTTCCAGACTCTTACACACATGTGATCACTCAACAAATCTTGTCAGCGTTGGACCCAAAATTCTTTAAATCCCAACTCTGTCATTTACTAGCTATGTGACCTTGTGCAAGTTTCTTAACCTCTCTGAACCTCAGTTCCCTCATTTGCAAAGGAGGGTTAATAACATGTGCTTCACCGGTTTAGTGTGAGGATGAAATGGAAAAAAGTGAAGTGCTTACCATAAGGCTTGGCACATGGAAGTGGCTCAGTAAATGTTAGTTTCCCTCCCTTACCCCTTCTCACACACCATTGTCATTCTTTGTTGACTGAGTCTGTGCCTTTAAGTGAATTCCTCAGTAATTCATTCAACAAATATTCATTTAGCCCCTAATGTACTTAAAAAGCACCTATACAAGGTGTTGGGAACACAATTGTGACAAGGTAGACATTGCCCTTGCTCTAGTGGAGATACATTTTAATGGAGAAAACTGATACAAAAAAGTTAACAAACAATTGCTACAAGATACGCTGTGATAGAATTATTAAAAAAAAAAAAATAACGCACAGGAAACTGAAACAGAGAAGAACAGAGCTGGGGATGAGGGCAGTACTCTACATCAAAGCTCTTCAAACTGTGATCTGCAGACAGTTGTAGTCTACAAATTGCTTATTCCCTATCTGCAAAAAAGAAAAGTATGGACACCTCAAGGAGGCGTTTAGAAATTTTTGCAGCCATTTGGCATGGCTGCAATAATCAAGTGTATGTTAGAGAACAAGTTAAACGGAGTATAGACCATCACACTCAAGTCTTTGGTGGTGTGAGCTGTGTAGAAGTCTTACGCACAATAGAATCACGTTTTGACTTGTGGTATTTTAAGGTTTGTCAACTGTAAGCCAAATATGTATAATATCCAGAATTCCTTTCTTTTATTAAAAGATAGTTTAAATTCAACTATAGTTTTACTTTAAAAATTACTGGAACTGGTTACTGATGAAGAAATAATTATGGATTTTAAAAATGCAATGCCCCTTGTTTCATTTTGGATCAATTAAAAATGAAAATTTCCCCATGTGCTCAATGGCTTTTTTCATTCCCATCAGCTTACCACTGAGATGTTGTCTCTACTGTGAATGCAACTAAAACAAAGCACAGAAGCAGTTTAAATATATATGATCCTCTGCAAGTAGAGTTGTTATCAATTCAACTTAGATCAAATAAATTAACAAGCATAAAGCAAGCTCATTTGTTATGTTAAGAACTTTAAGTATTGATATACATATGTTTGTTTAAAGTGGGTGAATAGGCTTTAATTTGGGGAGGCACTATTTCACTAATAATTTTTGTTTAGTTGTAATGATGATTCAACAGAAATTTATGAATATAGTAGCAATACTCTATATTTATTGCCTATATGCACACTTTAATAAATGTTTACGGTTTTTTACTGTATTTTTTATACACATTGTTGGATCTTATTATATTTATTAAAATGTAACCATATGTTTGCTAAATTTCATAATAAAAAATTGGGACTTTGTACTGAGAGTGTTTATGTTTTATTTCATTTTTCTAATTTATTTTTATTGCCTTTTACAAAACTATTAGTCCATGACAGACTGGGGAAAAAAAAAATCTAGTTCTTGTCACTTGAGAAGTATTTTGGGGAAAGCTCTCTAGGGAAGGGATAATGAGAGCATGAAAACTGAATCCTTCTATTTCCCAAATCTCTCCAAAATTTATGACTTTCCGTGTTCATTCTCATAGTCACTACCTTGTTTAAAACTCTAATCATCCATAGCATGGACATCAGCTAAAACATACCACTCTGGGGAAATTCTTCCTTCTTTTTCTCTTCCTCTTCACATCTTTTGTTTCTCTTCTATATTCACCCTGAAAAAAACAGACACTGACTCTACTTTAAATTTCTGGAATAGTTGTTTGTATCACCTTCAGGTTATTTCTTATATGCTGCCTTAATTTGTTGAGTTTTTATATGTGTGTGTTTTTTAATATGCACACATGCTTATTTCTCTCTCTCTGTGTATATATAGATATATAGTGTGTGTGTTTGTGTGAATGTGTAGAAAGAGAGAGAGAAAGAGAAATATATATTTTCATCTCCTAAACTGCAAATTCTGTGCAGGTATGGGTTATGACTCATACCCAGTATCCAAAGGGCCCAGTATATTACCCTTCACATAGTAGGTGCTCAGTAATTCTTGTTGATGGCAGTGCAGTGATACCTCTAACAATGCACTCTCCTTTCACTGATTCTCTTTTTCCATCTCACTCTTCGCACAACAATGAAGACAATTTTATTAAAGCCCATTATTTTTGTTGGGGAAGAAGCTTTGGGAGCTTCAATTATTGACTCAGCTAACCACAGGATGTCTGTGCAGAGAGCAGACCACAATGGTCTGGTGGTGAGCTTGCACAGTCATGTATACCCTGGGACCCTACAGATTTTCCAGTTACCCCATGTGACCCTTCACCAATTCATTGCTGATGTGATCAGCAGGGAAGTAGTCCTCACTTTTTAAATTTCTGAGCCTTAACTTAAAAGAAATGTTAATAGATACCCTTCCCCTCAAAACTCCTCCTATTTAACAAGAAAGTATACATTAAATGTTTACAGTGTGAATTTGCCTCTGAACTCAAGACTAGGTGAACTCTGTTTTTCAAAATTAGAGTTCACAATTCTTGTGGCAATGTAACCAAATCAGAGAAGGCCATTTGAATACATTTCACTACATTTTCTGGGATTTATTTAACACTATTTTTTTCTCTATAGAAAGTATCTTATGCTTAAAAGAAAACTGTAGAAGTTCTTTCTAAAAGCGTAAAAGAACAAACTTCAAAAATAAAGGATCAAACAATTCATAAATTTAGAAATAATATTATATTTGGGAATAAAGATCCAAACTTCAATGATATTGATATAGTATTTCAAAAAGCAATTTTAAAGTAATTTGAAAACAGCCTAATACTTTTTGGTCGTATGAGGTTCTCAGAAATAGAGGAGTTGTGCATAGTGAATGGTTCAGGGTTCATTAAATTTCAGAAACAACTTCTCCCAGCACTGATTTTCAACGTCTTTCACATTCCTGACATCACTCTTCTATATGCTGAGTTCATGAGGGCAAAGCAGTTTGCAAGAAGAAAATTCTCAGGAAGAGACAAGGAGGAAGGAGATAGGCATTGGGTTGCAAACGCTTGTCAATCAAAAATTAATTTTTCAAGCTTTGTATATTTTAAGAAAATTTAATCCACATGTGTCTTATTCACTTACAATGAAGTAACAGAATTTTAAAAAACAGCTGTTGGGCCGGCCTGTGGCTCATTCGGGAGAGTGCGGTGCTGATAACACCAGGGCCACGGGTTTGGATCCCATATAGGGATGGCCGGTTAGCTCACTGGGTGAGCGTGGTGCTGAGAACACCAAGTCAAGGGTTAAGATCCCCTTACTGGTCACCTTTTAAAAAAATTTTAAAAAATAAAATAAAAAATAAAAAACAGCTATTGAATATCCAGAAAGTCATTTCTATATTTTAGCTTCCTCCAGTCAAAACTAGAGGTGCATTTCTCCAGCAGAAACTGATTTGAGGATCAAAGACTGAAGTTCAGTTTGAAACTCTGAACCTATTCTTCTGAGGTGAAGTTCAATTTGAAATTCTCAACCTATTCTTCTGAAGTGAATGTTTAAAATCCATCAAGTTGTCCTTCTTAGAGAACTCATAAACTGAGGAGAGGTTTCACTCATTTAAGTCTGTTCAACAATAGGATTTGGGATGACTTATTTGGGGACACTTGAAGTGTCAAAAATCTTTTATTTTTCAAAAGGGAATAAGGCAAAGGCAAATTTGTAAGTTGTTATAAAGCATTTCTATTCTGGAAGATCAGCTCAACTAAACTCACCAAATATTAATTAAGCATATAATACTGTACTAGCCGGAATTATTCAGTGGATATATATATATATATATATACACATACAGTTATAGAGGCTGAGAAATTCCAAGGTCTACAGCCAGCAAGCTGGAGACCCAGAAGAGCTGGTGGAGTTCCAGTCCAAGTCCGAAGGCCTAAGAACAGGAGAGCTGGTGGTATAAATTCTAGTCTCAAAGCCAGCAGGCTTGAGACCATTGAAGACCCAGTGTTTCAGTCTGAGTCCAGAGATTGAAAAAGATCAATGTTCCAGCTCAATAAGTTAGACAGGAGGAGTTCCCTCTTACTCAGCCTTCTTTGTTCTATTCAGGTCTTCAGTGGATTGGATAGGCCTACCCACATTAGGGAGGGCAATCCTACTTTACTCAGTCTACTGATTCAAATACTACTCTCACCTAAACATGCTTTCACAGACACACCCAGAATAATGTTTGACCAAATGTTTGGGCTTAATCAACTCAATGTAAAATTACCTATCAGAAAATATGTCCTCGGACAGCATACATCACTGGAAATACCATGCTAACAATGTATGCCCCATTCTCAAAAAGCTCATAGTCTAGAAAAGAGAGCCAGCCTGTAAACAAAAAATTTCAATGCAAGGTTCAGAGAAAGGGTGAGATGAGAGCAATTAATTTCATTGAGCTGTGAGGAGGAGGGTCAGGTGCCTGGTAGAAAAAAATTGAAAAATAAAATTTATTTTCTCTTTTTACAGGGCTGCTATGTGGATCAAATAAACTAATAAAATAATAAACTAATATAATTGGTAGATTGCTAGGCAATCCATCATGAATCCTAACAACCTGTAAGGGAGTTGTTTTTACTATCCTTTTGTAGTTGAACAAAATGAGATGAGGAAGGTTAAATGGCTTTTTCTATTTTTCTTATTAAGATTCAAATTCAGGGTCATTTGGTCTAGTCAGAAGTCCATGCTCTTCTCACTATTCCACCTAGCTTCTCATTCCACAGCGTTTATTATAAGATTTGTAGGTTTACTATTATTTTTAGATAGTAAAATATCATTGTGATTCTATTTTTCCATTTCAATTGAATTTGAAAGATACTATGTCAATAAAAAAAATGCTCTGAAAGTATAAGGGACACTCTGATAAAGTATCAGCTTTGTTGGGGGAAGAAAGTGATTGCTACTCTACTACTATTATAGGCATCAAGGTAGGCTTCCTACAGCTAAGATTGAGGATAGTGTAAGGAATGTCCAATGGAAGCAGCAAGATTGCCCACTAGAAAATGTATATGTAAATATCAGGTATTGGTAGAAAGACTGTTTCTTAAAGAAAATGGCAGAAGCAAGCACTGAAGGACATTTTTTAAAAAATCAATTTAAAAATTAAAAAAAATCAATTAAAAAGAATATGAGAGGTGATATCAAATACTAATTATTGCTCACAATACATCTGATTCCACTTTCATCTTTTTCTACTTTGAGCCCTTGAGGTCTCCCTATTCAAACTCCTACTCCTGCTTACTGCTCAGTCCCTCTTAGTCACTCAATCACTACTTGCATTCCTCTTCAGACAGCATAGGAGGGGCCTTCTCCCATCATCCAGAACAGTAGATGCAATCAGCTCTTGAATTTTATTTTCGAAAACAAATAAACCAAAAATACCTTTTGTCACACCCTCTCAAACACAATCTATACTCACATTCACTCATTCACGAATACAGGTGAATACAAACACATGTGCATATAGAAGTCTATTTGTGACTTAGAAAAAAGATAAAGGATAATCAACACCTAAAGAAAAATGAGCAGGTGATACATGAAAATATAGGTTAATGAGGGGATCAGGAATAGGAGGCGAGAAAAAGTGTGATTGGTCAGAAGAACGGTCCATGAAATCTGGATTGGCGTAAGCAGCACAGTATTATATCCAGTATTATATACCTTCCACTTGGGGGAAGATACCCAACTAATAGCTATAACTTTTAACCAATCTACTTGTGATATAATTTTCAAGTATTTTCTTTCCTTTAAAATTTTCAGCATGTGAAATACTGATATTAAAATCTTCTATTCTGTTAGCTACAGGAGATTCCTTGAGATTTCCCATCACAGACTGGAAATCATGAACTTTAGAAACCTGGGCTTGAATCCCAGCACTCTCTCTTACTGGGGATCTCTCCATATTTCAGTTTATTCATTACTTACTGATGGGGTGAGAGTGGGTGGGATTAATACCTGCCTCCTGGGATTTTTGTGAGGAGTGAAGCATCATAAACAATAACAGCAACAAGCACATAGAAAATACTCAACAAAGGGCAGCTGGGAGGAATGATTACTTGTTAGGTAACCAATACGAGGAAATGGGAGAACTATAAAATGATTCAGCAGATCTTGAATCTACTTTTTTACTACAGGGGAAAAAAAAAAGAGCACAAGGGAAAAAAGAAAAGAACAAGAAACAAATGTTTCCTTGCCAGGAAGTAATTTACGATGGCCACAAACACTGTGCCTGCTATGCTCTGGTCTGAGAATCTTTTTTTATTCTTCTTTTCAAAAATATCCCTTAAATGCTAACAGTGTTCTCTTCTTACGCACACGTATCAAGGGGAAATTCACACTTAGGAAAACTGGCTCCTTTGTAATACTAAGAGTCAAACTTTTTTTTTTTTTTTTTTTTTTTTTTTTTTTTTTTT
>NW_007726128.1:1344147-1372248 GCF_000696425.1 Galeopterus variegatus | reverse complement strand
TTTTTTTTTTTTTTTTTTTTGTCTTTTGTCTTTTTCAGTGTCAGGCAATGGATCGCAACCCTCAGTGTTGCCCCCGTACCGGACCGGGGACCGGCAACGGGACCGCAACCCTCGGCGCCGCTCCCGCGCCTCGCTCAGCCAGCGAGCGGGAACCGGTCTGTATGTGGGATCCGAACCCTCAGGCGGGAGCGCCGCCACGCTTCCCAAGCGGCGCACTATCTAGTGTGCCACCGGGCCGGCCCTAAGAGTCAAACTTTTGACTCTAGTAAATGAGTCCTTCGAGGATGACCTTAAATATATTGAAAGCAGGAATAGAAAAATATTTAAAAAATTATTAATTACTTTTAGGTTCCACATGCCTTAGCAAAATGTATATAATTTATTTTCTAGAATAGATATCATGTTAATGATATCATTGCTATTATGGAATTGATTCCTATGTGACCTATCACTCCTATTTGCAAGGTTACTGTAAAACCTTGGATAATCACTTAACATCTCTGAGCAGTAGTTTCTTGTCTGAAACTTGGAAATAATAATACCTACTTTACAGTATTATTGGGAATATTAAATAAAATAATTATTATAAAAATATTAAGCATATTTTTGTCTTGTCCATAAATGTCAGAAAATGAGACTAAGAGCTTTATGTGTTGGATTGCCCTTTTTCTAATTTAGTGGATTGTCAAGAATATAATCAAATGGAAACATTTAATATTTTATCTCCATGAGGATCAAATCAAATAATCAAATTGTTTAATGACTTTCTGTAAGGTTTACACAAAGAACTTTTAAGGGGAAATCTTGATGAAAGAGAAATTGACATGAAAAAGAAAATAAGGGATTTTATTTATGAAGTAAATTTAAGAGTGAATATAGACACTTTTAAACCCTGACTTACAGAAGTATGATGCATATTTGTAAGTAAGAAATATGTCCACAGAGTGTAGAGAAGGGAAAAGAATTTCTTTTCTGTCACATAAAGCCAAACTTCTTGCAACAGACTTCTAATGACTAGAATCACAGTATAAAGCTGGGTTGAAACCAAGAATATATCCTACCCTGGGGATAGTAGATTTTTATCTTCTGATATCTCTCCTCTCTCTGACTGTTGCAATGAAAGTGCTGAGTTCCAGCTGGCCATAGAAAAGGAGGCTGGGAGGTGGGAGAAGAAGAATTTATTTTGAAAAATGTGTTGTTAAAAATCTTGGGTTGGTACCCCAATAGGTAAAAAAGCATTAAAACCATTGATGCTAGCATCAGTATAGTTTGAAAAACTGTAAATTACCAGGTTGACTCTGATCATTAGTAAGTATTGAGTGAACATTTATGTGTGGCACTATACAAAGAAAACTAAGAAGAAATGTTCTGTTACAAGGGCATGATTCTAGGCAATTTTTAAGAAGGCATTGATAAATCCAGTATGTTCATGAAAGTGTGCTGGTTCACATTTGCCTAATGTGCATGGAATTCAAGAAATAAGTTACCGTACCCTGTAAAGTTAGAAGGACCTGTGGGTATACAGAGAGACCACCAGTTAGGGACTGGTTCAGATCAAAAGAAATCTAGTAGAAATGACTGCTGGGAAAGGGGCTGTTGAGGCTCTTTCTCTAATCCATGTTTGAAAGGGCAAATGACAAGTACCCCCTTCAACTCAAAGGGGAGAAGCAAAGTCCAGGATGTTTAACATTCATTAGGCACCAGATACTGAACAGATCATGTAGGAGATGCATATTTATTCATGTGAACAAAGTAGGTAATGTCTTAAACATGCTACATAATATAAAACATGTTGAAAACAAGATTTTGGAAGAATGTTTGATTTAATAAATGCTAACAAAAAGAAGTATCTTCAAATGGGGGGAGGGGGAGGAAGAAAATATGTTTTTCTTTGTGTTTTTATGTTTCTCTAGGGTCACAGAAAAGTCATCTTCTAAAGGGATGCAACATAGCTTTTTTCTAAGACTTCTAAACTAAGACAGGAAAATGACCTTCAAGGAATCTCAAGGCAGAGAATCTTTATTAAGATAAAGTAAGATGTTTGTATCCAACTATGTAAAGCAACTTACATTACGACCCTAGCAAAGACAGCACTATTGAAGAGGTGCTGCTTAAGAAACCTGCTTGTATATTTATTTTTCAAATAGATAAACTGCCTGACTGTTCTTGGATACATTTATTCCATGATGGAAGAAAAAAATCTTGAATCATTTTTTATATGGACATATTTCTCAGCATTTTGAAAGGACTGTTTTATCTTTGCAAATATGACATTAGTTTTCCTAATAACTGTAAAACTACTTTCCCTTTGCTGCCACTCATAATTATTTGCAAAATCAAATAAATATTCAGTTTGATACTGCTTCTTAGATCTAAGAAATAAAAGTGTCAAGATCATTCTAGTTCTAAGATATTACCACTCTAATAGCCTTGATAATTCTCTTCTAAAAGTCAATTGAAAATTTTGGAGATCAAGTCAGTAAAACTACTTATGTTTTGCTCTGGGAGATGAAATGCTAATACCTCAATAAAAAGTGCAAGATAGATCAATACCTCTGAGACAGGTGTGCTTGATAGGCAGCAATGCCTCCCCGTACCTGCCAGTTCCAGAACCCCTTCTGGAAAAGAGGCTAGTGCAGAATGAACCTCAGGCATAGATTGCTACTTACAAACATGCTGACCCACCATTTTGGCTGGGGCTTTAGATGAGCTAGAATGACCCAGAAGTTGAGCCAGTTCAGTAAGTGTGGAGCTGAATCTGAGATGGTGACTGTCTGATCCAGTGAACCCTTTAGGCCCCAGCCCAGGACCTGCTGAATCAGAACCTGAATCAGCAGTCTGTGTTTTAACAAGCTCTCCAGGTGATTCTAATGCAGCCAAAGTTTGAGAACCAGGGCTCTAGACTGAGGCACAGAGCATGGGCATTTAACTCACCCTCAGGCAGTCAGGGAGGCTTCCAGAAAGAAGAGTCTTTAATTTGGATGAAAATTTGTTGGGAAATAGGGGTGGAGAGAGTGGGGTTCAGGGGATGGGGAAGTGCACGGAGTGTGCTACAAAGAGTGAGCAGTTTCAGAAAAAAATCTGGAGGGCTCTTATTCCGTAAAAGATGTAGTTTTGAAAGTGGAATAAAGTGTGGAGGCAAAATAGTAGGAAAGAGGGAAAATTGCAGGTCAACTTGTTGCAGATCCTGTGTGCCATGAGAAGTCTTAGCCCCTTTGATGAACCACTTGAAGTAATGTGGAATGGACAGTTTAAAGAGACCAAAGAGGAGGTTGTAAAAGTCAAGGTAGAGTTATAAAAGAAGGGATGGATTCAATAGCTTATGAGGTATAATTAGCAGTGTTTGGTGTCTGATTGAAAGAAGCAGAAGGAGAATAATTGGATGACTACCAGCTTTCCAGGATGGGTGGGAGTGGGGTGGCGTTGTCACCCAAAAAGATCTGAAGTGCAGGAGAAGGTGTGTACGTGCGCATGCACGCGTTTAGGCATGTTGGGTTTGAGATGTTATAGGCCAACCTGGAGAAGGCTGGTGTTCAGTAGGAGATTAAGTATTTATGTCTAAAGTCCTAAAGAGAGAACAGGCTTGAGGTTGATCGGTATATGTGGTCACGAGAAAGGACGAAATTCTTCACTACAATATAAAGCTGCAGAAGTTTTGTTTTTGTTAATCATTTCTGGCTCATGAATCCTCTTAATAAGCTGAAGAAACTATCAAGCCTCTTGCAGAAAAGTGTTCTCACAAGTAAAACTATGCCTGCGATTTCTGTTTATTGACCTCCAGAAGCTCCTCCTCCCGTGTTCAAGGATCTGGGTGAAGAACAATTGATATGAAGTTCCATTTGCCATGTGGTTCTGCAGTAAATGCTCAATACATCTAGATAACAATAATAGTAAAATATGCTTATCATTTAAATTTTCCAAAAACCAACCTAAGCCCTCTCATTTTAATTTCTTTCTTCTTGATTCTCCTCTTTGTTTACTCTCTTTACAATACACACCTTGTTCCAGTTAAGGTAAACAAAAACAACAACAACAAAAATAAAGCAAAGCAGGTTCCTCTGTCCATACAATCCAAATCCCTTTGTTTTGAGTCCTTTCGCTGGCTTTGTTTCTTAGGTACCAGAATTGGGGATAGTATTGTCTAGTATAGTAATTCCTGCAGTATGTGGGGGAAAGTGCACGGGCAAACCATGCTTTCTGCAACCATTGTTTTCAATCCAGGTTTTGTAATTTATGAATTATATGACCTATACTTGCATATCTAGACTTCTGAAACCCTGTTTTCTCATCTACAAAAACGGTTAATGATTTTTATTTTGTAGAATAGCAAATCGGGATCAAAACATTTGGATTTTGCAGGAACCTTAAGCAGAGTACCGTGTACACAGCAGGTCTTCTAGATCTTAATCAAGGCCAGGACCTGAGGGAAGTGTCCATGAGAACTGATAATACATTATTAGGTTGTTGAACCACCCCAGGACATTTCACAAGATGAAGAAAAAAAAATATTTACCAGCTCTCTTCTCAGAGAACACATTTGTCTGTGGTTGGAAGAAAATACTTTGATAAGCTGCATGGAGTGTGAGGTGAGATGCCTCCATCCCCCAAGGAGTATTTTGAGTAAAAACAGATGGTCATTAAACTGCCTTGCACAGAGGGTGGGTCCAATTTAAAGGGGGAGCTTTAGTTTGTTAAGTAGGTTGTGCAGAACCAAGCTGAGACCCCATCGCTGGCTTTAACTTCCCCACCCTGCCCCCCTGCTGCTCTCAGTTTCTCTTCCAAATACATGTTAAATAAATATTTTAAAATATTGAATTAATATTATGCAAATTATAATTTGTACTTTGCATTCCTGTTTGTTCTCATAGCCTTGGTGTGTCTCAACTACTGGGGTGAAGTTAGTTGTGGAAGTGTAGTTGGGGTAGAGAGCATAGATTTCATGAATGTGAACACATGGGTTTCTCCCCAGATGGTGAAATTAATATGCCATGCTTTGCTGAAACAATATTCTAAAGCTCAGTCTTGCTCTAATTTTATTTTGAATCTTGGAGGAGTTGATGCCATGTTTAGGGGTTTTGAAAAAGTTAGGGGTTTGAAGAAGCCTGTGAAGTCTGACCCAAGACGGGTGAGTTTGAGGGCAGTCCTATCCATGATCAGTTCTATTTTTTTATACTCCTGGGTAAAATTATTTATGTGTGTGAGAAGAGGAGTTCAGAGTTTAAAATATTTGAAAACCCACTTGAAAATGTGTGAGGTTTACATTGTCGTAGAACAAGTAAAACCATAACATGATTTTCACAACTTACATCACTGATTTCACATATTTATAGTTCATTTTAGAGTATTTTTGACAATTATAATTTTTCTCCAAGAATATTTCCCCTTCAGCTCCCATACCCAGCCCACGTCCTTCCTATGATATCTTTTCTTCAATAAGTAACAAAAGGCCTGAACTACGCTGCGGACTTTGTGGCAAATGCATGAAAATATAAAGTGAAATGTGTTGGCTTTCATTTTTTTAAAACTATTTTTCTGATTTTTGTTAGCTTTTCTCTGTAGTTTATTCTTCCCCTTATAGTAGGAGCATTAATATTTTGCCAGTTACTTTCATGTTCAATCTGTCCTCCCACTCTTGTGACCAACACCCATTTTATGTCTGACCAACCCATTTGGCTGTGATGGAGGGGAGACTTACTATTCTACATGTGGAAGATGAGATCCAAGTGAAATGCACACATGATAGAGGAACTTACATTTCTAGAAGAAGCAAGGGATGTTAAAAAAGAAGGTATTTCCTGATTCTTCTTTTTTAAATGAAGATGGATATGTTTAATTTGGGGAAGGGAGCATGGATAGGTTTCCAAACAGGAGATTTATTGGACTTACTATAGATTGACTGCAAAAGGTGACAAACTTCCTAGTGTAAAATGGGGCTTAAATCTTTGGTGATCAGACCATCATCTCAGGAAAAGTCTCCTCTGGAATGTGTACTATTAAGTCCTCTCACAAATCACTGTTAAGGTGAGACCTTGAAGGAATACAAGTCAAATTGCAATATATTGCTTATAAATTTACTATGCTCATGTACTTCAAAGTACCTTGAATGAACTTTAGAACTGTTTTTGGATCAGTGCCTATGAAAAGATGTACCACGGGCCAGCATGTTCTTTTAATTAGGGAACACACATAATTTAGGGGAGTAAAGGTGAGTCTTGGAAGCTGTTTAATGGTTACTGGCCACAAACTTCCTTTTTATTAAAATAAGCTTGTAATAAGAAGAGAAGCCACTCTATAGTATAGATTAATTGACCTAGATTTCCTTTTATTTTTTTATCCAAGTTACAGGAGGAACCAAGTGAAAAGCAGAAACTTCCTTGAATTTACAAGGGTAGATACATTTGGGGTATTGTGGCAAAGGATCCTGGGGGAAGAGAGAGGGCCCACAGTAGTGCAGAGAGAAACTGTGAAATGAGAAACATAAAAAATCAGGGGTCAAATGGAAAAGTCCCATTGTTTTAAACCAATTGAAATAAGAACTGGTGAAATTTTCTCTAAAATACCACACACACACACACACACACAAACGAACAATCCAGTGGTTTCCATTAAAACTGGAAGTTAGAACCATAGCTAATCTGCAATGTAAGCACATGGAATCAGAAAGGCTAATGGATTCCATAATCATCAACCACCCTCCTGCTTTGGATCACAGACAAGGGGGCATGGTTTAAACATGCAAAATAAATGTAAAGATTACATAATGCAGCTTTAAATTGTAGTTCATTTTAAACAGGCCACTGTTACTAAAATCCTGTGTGTGCATGTGTGTGTGTGTGTGTGTGTGTGTGTGTGTCTAAGGGGCATGTGGTTTGAGGAAGTATGATTTATGTGATCTGGGAAAATCCTTACAAATGAATTCCATCTCTCCCTATCAGGGAAATACGTGACTGTGGCAGCTACCTGCCTGTATTCTATTACTAGTCTATGATCAGTATTACTCTGCTGCTTGTCTTATATGCCACTGTGGTAAATAATAACAGGAAGCCATTAAAAGAAGTGTTTGTAGTTAAGTCTCTATTTGTCACCCAAGAGGGTTTTTGGCTCTGCTGTATGAAAAGACTCTTTTCTATAACATGCTTTCAATATTTAAGACCTGCTTAACTAAATGCATCTTATGTTCCATGAGGAAATGTCTTACCTTGCAGAACAGTCTAGAGTGTAAAGAAAGGTTGCTAGAAGAATCTGGTCCTCATTTCTCTGAACTTTTTCTTATGAAACTTATCAGTGCTCAGCATTTTCAGAGGAATGTCTTAGTAAAAGGGTAGACTGAGCTCCAAAGCAGTGGAATAACCAGACAGAAGTGTGGGTCGAATAGAATTGGAGGCCACTGATGTATAAGTTTCAGAATACAGCAGCCTTCAGGCAGTTGAAAAAAGTTTCTTTTTATCTTTTTAAAGCTACTATATAGACAAAATAAAACTAAATTAGTTCTCTGTTCCTAGTTTCAATGATAATAAAGCAAAAGGCCATTTGCTGGCTTTGCCTTGGTTGCTACAACCAATCCATTGTTTTCCAAGACTGAGTCTTCTGAAATATAATATTCTTAATTTTTTTCAGAGTTTTTGATACTATGTAGTAGTCTCCAGGAAATTTATCTTATGTCAGTTTTATAAAATGTACTTCTTTAATAGCCACTGATTTCAACAGTGATATAAGATAGAAAATATGCTATTTTCTAATATAAAAACAATGATCAATATTCCATGTTTGCATACACACACACACACATATATATATATACACACACACACACACACCTATATGTGGCCTGTAAATATACAATTACTATCACACTCTCATTGAACTAAATACTAATAGTATTTAGTTCAGGAACATACTGTATTTTAGAAGTTCCTTTTAGCTCAATTATTTTGAATTCAGGATATTTTTTTTTATAGGTAAAATTTTATAACCCGTTTGACTCTGAAAATTAATTAGTACACCAAATCTTATTTAATCCAAAGTGCCCATAAAAAGGAATATTAATAATGCTCCTTGATCTGTAGCCGCTTTATAAAAAATGCATTCCTAGTTCCAGCTCAAGATGTAGAAACACGTCTTTTGTTTGTACTCTTATTCCTGGTGGTATCAACAGCGCGAGAGTTTGGGTGGAGTAGCTTTGGGACAGATACCAAAGATAAAGAAATTCCTGCGTGTGTCTGTGTGCCATCTCTGTATTTGCACAACAAAAAGTAAATTTCTAGGCAAGTTCCTACTTAGGTATTCTAAATTGGAATGGACTGGCATTTGCAAGTAAACTATTCAACAATATAGAACATTTTAAACTGATAGCTCTCTCAGTCTCTATCTCTTGCCATCCTTTCAGTATCTATCTTTCTACCTAGTTAATTTATTTTTGAAGTTTATGTTGTTTGTGCTTAGACTGTGAGTCTTTTAAAGAAATTCTAATTGTTCAATGTCTGAAGGAACTTCATCCCTCAGAGTCATGTCAATTTTCTTTTGTCTATTAAAAGTCTCTCTGATGGCAGGAAGGCTTAATTTGGCAACCTCTCACATTTTAAAAGTTTAAAATGAGGGAAATAGAAAGTTACCAAAGAACCATACTAAAATAAGTTCTTTTTTAAAAATGTGTTTATTGAAGCATACTGATTGTACATGAAATAAGTTCTAACTCAAAAATTATTCTTTCCAGCTCCCAGGATGAAGACAAATGGCAGTTAGGTACTGTAATGGGATAATTGCAAACATGTTTTCTCCAAAGAGGCTAAATGATTTTTCCAACAAAATATTTTATCACAAGTAGAAGTTTTCAAATACATTTGTGACATATGTCTTTTTATCTAATTGCTTCTTAATAAAGTTTTACAGATTGAAAACTGATTTTTATGTTCCTGGAGCTTCTTATACTGTGGAATAATTTTGCTCTCTTGAATTTCTGGCTTCCTTGATTTTCACAAAGCAACATTTCTTTGGTTCTCCTGCTACCTCTCTGATCTTCATCCTTTTTTTTTTTTCTCTCTCTCTATTGGTCTCCTTTGTCCTCATCCTTTACCTAATTTCTAAATACAAGGGTTCTTCCCAGGGTTCTGTCTACTCTTTGTTTTCAATCTCTCTCTCTTCACCACAACAGCTTCAATTACCATCTCCATTGAGACGATTTGTGACTCTAGGCCCAATCTCTGTTAAGACATGCATTTCTTCCTGTCTGCTTAAAAATCTTCATTTACCTCTTCTACAAACATCCTCAATCTTTTTAAAAAAACTTTTTTTTAATTGAAGCATACTTAATTATACATATTTTGGGGGTATAGCATTGACTATCATTATTTGTTTACAATATGTGATGATCGAATCATTATTATTAGCATATTCACTACTACAAATTATAATTATTCTTTGTAGCATCCTAAATCTAATGTGTTCAAAAACAAACTCCACATTTTCTTTAAAAACATCCTAACTTTTCTTTATGATTTTCCAGATTCCGTAAGTAACAAAACCATTTTCTCAGTCATCCTGTCTTCTTAAGCATCTCAGATGTCTTTCATTTTCTTCACATTCCTGTCATTCCCCCACTGCCAAATCCATCCTCTCACTTATATTTCTTCTTTCCTACCCTTGTCTTAGGCAGTCATTATCTTCTTTGGGTGGTATAATACAATTTAAGTGGTGCCCCTACCTCCTATTTCTGCCCAGTCTGAAATCCATCCTATACATCTACAAATCAATCTTCCTAAAGTGCAGTTTTAATTATATCAATTCTCCAACAAAAATCCTTAAGAGCTTACCTCATCCTGGCACTCAAGTTCTTTCAGATATAGGCTTACCACCCCCTCATCCTCTCACAGTGATCTGCCCCTTGGCGAAACCAGAATGGTTGGTATCTCTAGGGCAAACTTTGTGATTTCCTAACTTTTTGTGCTCATCAATGTGGTTCCTTTCATAAAGAATTTGCCACCCTATCATCTGCCTCAACTTGTTAAAATACCACTTAGTCTTCAAATGCTACACTCACACATGAAGCCTTAATTCCCTAGCTGGGTGCAATTCCTTCTGTTTCTTTGATCTTTTTCTTCCCGTAGCAAGGTATCTGTATGTTTCCAGTGGTATCCACCTTGTTCGACTTTGCACTTTAGCTATTCGGGGATGTCTCTATTTCAGTTCAACATGGTTTTTAGTTACTTATTTATAAAATAAAATAAAATGCACTTATTACAGTGTAATTTCTCCGAGGGAAGGGCTGGCTTATTCATATCTGTCTTGATGTAGCACACAGCAGGGGCCTAGGTGGTAGGAGATGATTTAATTACTACTGGTTTTACTGAGTTTCGAAAAGAACAAACCAATAGCACTTAGTACATGCACATTTAGATATGTTTGCTCAGCAGATATTTGAGACATCTCAGAAAATATCCCAGGATTTTAGTCCTAAGGAATATTGTTTTACAGACTCTAGAGGGCAAGGTGATTCTTTACAATTTTTCAATTTTTCTTTGAATGAAATGAAAATAAAGTTGATTTTACTATTTACCTCCAGGAGCAATTTCTGCTTTGGTGATCAGAAAGTTGTGAAACTACAAAAAGAGCTTTTGGGTCTTCCTTCATCTTTTTCTTGACTCAGATCACTTTGCCTCATTTTCTCGTCTATAAATTGGGATATAAGATCATCTACATCAGAGGTGGTTGTGAGATTTACTTAAATTAATACATGTAAAGCATTAACAGTACCTGATATAAACTAAGCAGTTTATAACAGTGCATGGCATAAACCTGAGAGCATTTAGCAGTGGATGCATCTGGGTGCACAAGTTCTCCTTGAATCTTTATTTTCATCTACATCTTCCTTGGATTCTGCAGATCTGGGCAAGAGGTGCCAAAGTGAACTGTGCCTGTTTCCCTCTTTTGCCTAACATACCCATCACCACTTCTGAGGGAACCTTCTGGACTATGTTTAGATGGGGGATTCCAATACCTTTCTCCTTCATGGTGGGATGAATCAGATTCCACATCAGTTGGTCAATTAAGACTATTAAAAAAAAATGTGAGCTTCATGTGAAAAGGGACCAAGGCTGACTTGTTTGTAACTGTGCCTCAGCCTGGGCCACACTGCCTTGTATATTATAGGCACTCAAAAAGTTTTTGTTGAGTGAATGAGTCAGTTAATGGAGTTAAATGACTGAGACATGATTTGTTTTTCTCACCTTTAGAAGATATCCTAGAAATGAACTTCTTTTCTTGAGAGCAATTAACCTATAGTTGATTTTATTAGAAACATAAATTACCCTGTATTTTGTACTAATTGACTTTTTGCAATAGAATGAGTGTAATAAAGTAGGAGTAAATTCTTATTAATATATAACAGTATTAGAAACATTCCATTTCACTTACATGAAAATTGTTTAATAGGATTCAATCGACATTTAACAGGTGTTTACTATGTGCCAGACACTGTTCTAAATGTCTGAAAAATAAAATGTATTTTGCTAAGTGCAATGTGGTATTGTGGATTAAATCCTGGAATGGAAAAAGGACATTAGTGGAAAAACTGGTGAAATCTGAATATAATTTGGAGTTTGGTTAATTGCACTGTACTGATGTTGATTTCCTAGTTTCAACAAATGTGCCATAAAAATGTAACAGGGTGACATTAAAAGAAACTGGGTGAGGGGTGTGGAGGAACATTCTGTACTATCTTTGCAACTTTTCTGTAAGTTTAAAATTACTGCAAAATCAAAAGTTTATTGAAAGTATGTATTTATTTTTTTAATCCTTAAAACAAGCCTAGGATATAAAAACCATCGTTAACCTCCTGTACAAGTAAGAATCTAAAGTACAGAGAGTTTAAGTTATTTTTCCAGGATCTCCAAGCTGCTATCAGTGCCAAGATACTGGCATTTCACTCTAAGTTGTACACTCTTAATCAATATGCATTCCTTTATCTTTTGATTCAAATGATCAAGAAGCCATGTAGGAGATGTAACCACAGCTCAGTAGATAATTCTATCTTCTGAGGCTCTGGTCATATGGTCAGTAAGTGTTCATTTTTTGTCACAATGTTATTCCCTAAAAAGCCTAGGCTGGATGCTATTGACTTCCTGATTTCAGAATGCCACACAAGCAACCACTACCATGACTACAAATTCCAAATTGGGTGTGTTTTTATTAGTTCTCATGATTGTGCTTTAAATTCCTTAATCTCAAACTGAGATGTTGAATTCTGCAGTCATTTGCGGGTTATGTTGAAAGAAAGCCACTGTCTGGTACTGGTAATATCTCACCACCTTCTGTGTGGGTCAAGTCTGTACAAATATTACGCTTTCATGCTTTCTCTGTCGAGCTGTTTATAGAAAATATATAGTTTCTGAAAAGGACTGAAAATAAATGTAGAGAAGAAAAACACACCAAAGCAAAATATCTCCAGAAAAAGGTAAATGAAAAAATCACTCATAAACTTTAAAGACTTGAGGCCAGAACTTTAAGCTTAGAGGTAGCTAATATGTTCCAAACAATCTTGTATGCAGCAGTCCAAAACCTCTTTATTCTTTAATTGGTATTTCTAGCTGCTTTCTTATACCCTTGAAAACTTTGTCTTGCCTGCACAGCTGTAACTATGACCACAGACCACTTCTTTTTCTCATTATATTGCCTACCTATTTGTAACAATATCCTTTATTGTTTCCTTAACCACAAACAGCACTGTGGGAGAAAAAAAGCCTTGCCCTCCTATTTATTTCAATATGACAGATGAAAATGTGCGGGGACGAGAGCCAACACGAAGGGAAAGGGCTTTTTTTTTTTTTCCTCTTTACTCTTTGATGCTGCTATTTCAAAGCACATTTGCTTTTTTTTCTTGGTTTTGTTTTGAGTTTTAATTGGACCAATGAATGTTTACAAGATTTGCAATGAATTAAGAAAAATGAAATTATTTATTTTTTTTAAATCTCTATGGGAGTTCAAATTCTAACTTATATAAGAAGAATGTATTATTTCTCCATAGATTTAGACAATTAATTAGAACATCTGACACATTATATTCCTACTGAACTCATTTTTCTTCTGAAAACACTTCTTGTTTTCATCTAAAATATGATGAAAATAAATGTTTATAGTAAGTCCTATGATATTTTACTTATCCCTAAGAAAAATATTTCCAGTTATGCCTTTAATTTACTCCTTTTTGGCCAATTACTTAACAACTCCTGAACCTGGATATTTATAATTATATTTTCCTTTTGGTTAAAGGTATATGAGGATTTTTAAAAAAACAAAAATAAATCATATAGAAGTTCATTGGAAATCAACCACAATTGAATGCAATATGTAAAGAAAAATTCAGGTAGTGGCAGAAGCAATGTATCTTGAACTTGATGTTAGATTTTCTGGGGCTGCCCCTGATATTATTCTTATGGCCCCCAGAGTCCTGTGGTCTATTCCTCACCTCTCTCATTATTTTTACTTCTCCGTCTCCCTTCTTCCATTTCTATGTACACTCTCAGGCTACAGTGGAGAACAGGAAAAGGATAGTTCATTCCCCTTTGCTTTCTCTCTGTAGTTTTTATTTTCTGTGACAACAAAAGGGCTAAAGATGCCTCATATAATCCAATGCAGATTTTAATTTTTGTTTGTTTTATTTACGTCCAGCATAATGCTACTCACTGGCCCAATTTTTTTTTTTTATGCTAGTGGCTTACAAATTTGCACAAATTATGTATCTTGAGTAAATACACTGTGTATTTTCCTCTCTCTCAGCACTTAATAAGATATTTGCGATAGTCTGTCCTTTTTTTTTGCTGTTCAGTGCAGAGATAGAATCCCAGACCTTGTGTTATCAGTACCATACTCTAACCAACTGAGCTAAAAGGCCTAGTCTGCATTTAATACGCATTTAAAGCATACCTATACACACATATACATTTGCCAATAATTATCACTGTAGTCCATACTTGACTAAAAAAAAGTACTGAAAATATTAGTCTATTTTTCTATAGGCTCATTTAACTTGCATTGTGATATTTAAGGTATATGCCAGCAACACCCTATCTCCCACTTGGCATTTCTAAGCCCAACCCATTTTTCACAGCCAACAATGAGTTCCACTACTTCTGTTAAATGTCAGTGGTTTATCCCAGCTCCTGTCTCCTTTTTCTTTTCTTTTCCCTTCTATTTTCTGATTCTTGTGACCTAAATTTTATTGCCCATCTTTTGGCATGTAATATTATTGTTAATATATGAGTAACTTGTGTAATATAGACCAAAATCTGTATATACTTTATTTACCAAACTAGATCTTGGCTTTCACGAGGGTGGTGACTGGGTCTTCTCTCTTCCCTAAGAGTGGAAGGTGTCAGTATATTATAGTTGATAATTATAAACCTTCTGTGGACAGGAATGAATTTAAAAAGATATTCTACTTGTTTAACCTATATGTTAACTAAGGGTTGTTTAAATGTCTCATAAAAACATAAACAATCTTGACTCAAATTTCAAAAGTATTTTGTAACAATTGATGGAAACCATAAACTATAGATAGAAAATGGCTCCAGTGCACCTCAGTAGTTGATCAATAGGAAAACAGGTACCAGAAAGAATGAAGGTGCTTTCAGGAGGTTATCTGAGTGTTTTCATGCTGTGGTAGTGTGTTGATCTGAGGCTGGCAAAGAACCTTTGCTTTGTAAAATAAGCAAGAGTGAATCAACTAAATGGTGTTTGTGATTCTGGCATATCCTCTGAAGATGAAAAAATAATCACTGTCTCAGGATCAGATGAATGACTCAATTCTTGATAGATTGAGGTGGAGAAGTTTCAGCTTTGGGTAGAATAAGGTCTCACATTCCATAGACTATGCTCATATAGTACAAATAGCTGAAGCAAATGATTTTGGGCATCTAGCTGTGACTAGAAAGTGAAGAGAGAAAGGGCTTAAAACACACAGCTTCAGAGGCAGTATCGTCATCACAAAAGACCTTTGAGCTTTATGCTTTTCCTATGCTAACAGCTGTGGAAATATAGTTCAGGAAGGATGACCTCAACTTTAGATTAGAATATGCAAGCAGTAAACAAGCAGATATTATATTTTGTAGCATGAGAGAGAGCTACATTTGCAACCCTGCCATTGAAGGTTAATAACTGGAGCTTGAATGACCCCACGTGGGACAGTTAATACATTTTCCAAGCATTTCACTTTGAATGTTGCAGTAATCTACTGAAGCCAAAGTAAATAGTTTTGTCCCTAGACTTGCCTTACAATGCCCACAAATGTGATGTAGTATTATTTTTTTATGCCAGATAATATTCAAAACTTGGTTATGTATCCAGCAAATTTCAACAATCACATAGACTGTACATTTTCAGAATTACTTTAGTATCTCACTGCCTTTGTTAAAAGAAAAAAAAAAGAAAAAGAAAAATGCTGCTCTTTGTACATACATAAACTGATTGCCATTATCACAAAGGCAAAAGTAAAAAGACCAAATTATACATCTGCATTCCGTACTGTTTACTCTGTTATCAAATTAGCTGAAATGAGATAACCTAGCTAGCTCATGGGCATTGCCTAGGCAACTATCATTCTGTATTCTAAATTTTACCAAGATCTTAGAATTCTTAAGATAATCTGTAAAGTATCAAATGCAAGCCTAGGGGTAAGAAAGGAAAAACAACATTTGCTGTTTTTAAGACCAAAAACCTGAGATTGCATAATGTTTTAGGGCAAAGAACTACAAATATCCATTCCACACATAGATATGTGTATGTGTATATGTGTTGGGGGTGGATAGGTAAGAGGGAATAGAACTGACTGTTTACTTTAGTTACACATTTCCTCAATTAAAGAAGTTTTTATGTTTCATGTCCATAAATGTTTACTTCAGTTTTTCAAAATTACAAGAATAGTAAATTCTATTCTTTCTAGTTTCATTTGATACAGATTTTCTGCTGAGCTCCCCATCTTCATTGTACGGATCAGATAACTGTGACAGTCCTTTGCACAAAGAAAGTACAAAACACATTTTCACTCTTCTTGGCATCCTGCATGGTTTCAATGCTTTCCCATAGCAGGAATTCTTCTCTATCTTTATTTTCCTACATTCTATCAATGTATATCTGTAAATTGTTATAATACCTATTATGCAAGAAAGATAATAGTACTTTTTTTTTTTTTACTATGTCTTCAAATATCTTCTCTCAGGTAGAATATTCCAAAACTATAAATATAGTTTGCCTGAAAATAGTATGCATAATTATGTTACCTCACAAGCTTATGTAATCAACATTTTAGTTCAAAATTTAGTCCTATAACCTTAAGTATTTCTTTTGTCTCCCCAGGTACTTGGTTCAACAGTCACACATAGATTTTGTGTCCTTTGAAATTATTAAAAGACAACTGGGTTTGAAGGTATATCTCAAAGCAACATAATATCACTGTTCAGAAAATCAAGAAGATATTAAACTTTTTTGTGTGATTTAATGTTATTCTCCTTATGCAAGGCTCTGTTCAACGTGAGGCTGGCAACTTTCAGCAAATGAGTTCTTAGTTTTGCTTAACTCACTATTCAAGATGTGTAGGTTAATGGGAATTAATTAATTAATTAATGTTAAAAAGATTTTACAAACTTGCAACCTATTTTGAGCTTTTTCTAAAAAGAAAAAGAAACAAAGAAACAACCAGAAATTGAAGACTATGTAGTGTATGTTGCTTCTGACTTGAGGTATGATGGTTAGAGGTTTGGTATGAAGTCTAGAGGTTAGAGACCATGTCAATAGGACAGACCCAGGTGTCCCAAGAAAACAGTGAGTGCAACAGATATTGTGATGGAGACAAGATAATCTCCTTGAAACCTACAATCTCCATCTGGGAAGAATGCCCACAAAAGAACATAACAATAACCTCAGACTATAGGCTAGGACACATTTGGCCATTCTCATATCTAGATGAGCTGATCAGAATTGGTGGGTGACCATTTGAAGGACTAGAACCTGAAAAGAAACAGGGAACTCACTGTGCTGAAATGAAAATTTAGGGATAAAGTGAAGAGTTGATCAAATTCAATCTTTCCATATGCCTGGTTTATTTTATTAAATGTCAGTTGCAGTTGAATAAAAGAGCTAAACTTCCCAAACAAGGAGCTTCAGAGGGGGGAGAGACCCCTGTCCCTGATTACTTGGTGGGCATATATTTAATAGCCATACTCTAAGTAGCTAAAATTTCAGTCATCTGCAGACACCTTAGGGAAGGGTTGGGACTGAGAGATAATTTTGACTGTTAGCTATTACTTAAAAAATACAAGGGTCCCATTTTCTTCTATCAACATATAAATTAGTTCATACTTCAGATAAGATAATCTCACTTCATAAGAAGATGGTCCTGACTTCAGGTATGTATACATTTTGTAGTTTTTCTGACCACAAAAGCTTTGCACCTGTGATCCCTTAAAGCACATTGAAAAAATAAAAACTTCAAAGGGAATTATTTTCTCTTTTGCCCTCCTAGTCAATTTCACCTTACCAACCAGGGAAGCTACACATAATCATGGTTCTGAAACAGGCAGACTGATGCAATTAGTTCCCCCGAATGCTTGACATTCCATGTCACTAAGTAGAAAGCAAGAAGAAAAAAAGTCTTTCCTGCTGGGAATGTGGTAGAAATGTTAGAATTCTTTCCAGAAGAATAAGAAATCCAAATCCACAACAGCACATTGTTTTCATGTTTTTCTAGGCTACATGTTCAGCCTTGAAAACTTTCACCCAGTGCCTCCTGCCAGAATATGACATACACCAAACAGTACTGACGCTCGTACCTGTGAAAAGCAAATCCATGACCATTAAAATATTCGGTCTCTGGGTGGGACCTTATTTCATTAAGGTTGTGCCAGGAAAAGGCCACAGTTTAGCTGGTTCTGCAGCCGTGGCCAGAAACCAGTTTACCAGGCACTTAGAATTCACAGCATTGCTTAGACTCTTAACACAGCTATACCAAACTAAGTTGTAAGATGTGGCTGTGTTTGATTGATACGCCTCATGAATATAGTATGATGCTTATCTTAATTCCTGCCCATATTGCAATCTATTTTTTCTTAAGATTTTTGTGCTTTGATTTTTTTTTATTGAAACATAATTGATTGTACGTATCTGTGGGGTACGGCATTGAATATCAATACCTGTGTGCAATATGTGATGCTCAAATCAGGATAATTAGCATATTCAACATTACACAATGTAATCATTTTTTGTGGCCCTTTACCAATTTCTCTCTAACCCCCATTCGCCTCCCCCTTTCCCACCTCTGGTAACCTCAGTCTTCTCTGGGCTTATCTGCTTACCCTCTAGACCAGTAACATAAGTGAGTGAAGTGAGGCCAGGTTTAACAAAAGTCAGTCAGTGTTATTTTTTCCCAGTACTGCTAGTGCCTATGGGTGCATTGCATGTGTGATGCACCTAACACTTAGCCTCGCTGTCTAGACAGCCCTCAGGAACAGTGGGGACTGGAGAGAGCCTGTCTCATCAAAAGGTGGAGAAGTCACTCACCAATGTCTGAGTATTGTCACAGAAGATCTGGGTCCTGGTGATAACAGACCTCCACATTCTCAAGAAAAGATGTACAGTGTGAAATCACCTAATTTTTAAGTATCGCTGTTTGCCAATGCAGCCTGTAAATTATTCAAGGGTAGAAACTGTGTTTTATTTTTCAATACTAAGTAGTATCCTTATATAATAGTTCACTATGCCCCCCACTTCCATTATATTTTGGTAAATTAAAGTGAACAAGGGCCTGTGTATTTTATAAACATGTATGTAATATATAAAGACGTGGCCATATGATACCATTTTGCTAATATCTTCTCTTTCAATGAAAAAGACTTATAGATTAAATAGGACAAAATAAATATTGGAAAGGGGAAACTGAAGTGCAATACGGGTAAGAAATTTACAGAAACAATTGACCCTACAGAGTTTCAAGTTCTCCTACCTGGACACATCACATTCAGGGTATGGAAAAAATATAAAATGTGTCATTGAACTGCTTAATAAATATTTAAGTGAATGAATGAATAAAATATATCTAGGATGCTGAATATAATTGTACAAATTATAAGAGTGGTTACTAAATAGTTCTGATATGTGTTTTTATTATTCTGTGGAGAAATGAAAAAAATATAGATAACTATAGTGTATAGGATGTATAAATGTATTTGTGTGTGTGTATGTGCATGTATGTCTACTGTCCTTTTTTAAGAAAAGATGTTTTCATTTTGAGGCTTTTGTTCTCTCTACTTTTGGACATTCATATTATGATATGATAACAGTCGGCAGTAATTTAAAACATTTTCTTTAATATCCCTTTTATCAAAATAAAAGGCCATTAACTCTAGTCTGTCCCCCGAAATTTTATTTAAAAATTTTTTTGATCCAAGAAATTCAAATATCTGTGAATCGCTCTATCGGGAGCTCTCTTGAGTGCCTATTGCTCATCCCTCTTTTTTGGCACATTTTTACCTGTGATTGTATTAGGTTTAAGAGGACACCAGGCTGCTGGGTGGATGGAGATTCAAATTACACTGATTACAGGATGAGAATCTACAAAAGCCTTAACAGTTTGGAAAGATGGACCATACTTTACAGGAAGAATTTTAACATGAACAAATGCTGTGTGATTTATTGAGGAATTGAGGACCCCAAGTCAACTACACAGTTCTCTAATGGGGGCAGGTACATATTCCACCTCTTGCTGTGTAACAGAGATGCAAAAAAGAGTATTCAAAGCAACATGAATGTGATGAGAAGCCTGAAGGGACTGCAACTCGGCAACTCCTCTGATAGAAGGAGAAACTGGGTACAGCCCCTAATTGTTTTTTGCTTCAGTTTTTATTGAAAAGACAAGGAAATTACAGGAAAAGAACAAATGGTTAATCAATCATAGTAAGAACATAAAGAAATTGGCTATGTAACAATCTTCATCCAAGCATGCATGATTGAAAATAGTTTAAACAATAAACCATCAAAAGAGTCATAAATTAAGCTAGGTGACATGCAAAAGAAACAATAAGACAATCATTAAAGTGCCTGACTTCTTGAGAAACTCAAGGAAACAGCTTAAAGCATAATGTGGAACAACCCCCATGTACTAACTAATCTACCAGAACATCCTTGGAAATCTTAACTCACATATTTTCCCATCATTTAAGTTTTGTTGTATTAAGGGTTATTGCTCTCAGAACAATCCCTGTTTTGCCTCAATTCTCTTGTTCACATTAAAGGCTTTAAACCTGTGTGAGTTTCCTTCTCACAAAATCTTCCAATGAATCCATTGTATTAACAATCAGTGTATATAATCCCTTACTTAATCAGTGATTAGAATTCATTTGGTGGGCTCTTGCCCCCTAGCTGTAGGCTCTTGCCTCCTATCCAAGGACTTTTGTCCCATGCATGCATTCCCTAAAAACCCTATCTAATAATCAAAGAAGAATCAAGATTTCTAACCCCCTATAGGTACAGCCTGGAGTGAAATCTAGAAATCACTAATGGAACTATGTAGAAATTGTTTTGCTCAGCTCTGCCCTAGTTAGCAGATAAATGGATGCTGCATATGAATCTAGATGTCACTTTCAGGAAGGATGCCCCTAAGAAAAGCGATGCTCATTCTGTGGAATAGGAGCAGGATGGCAAGGACCCAGATCCATGCCAGATAAAGAATAAGACCCAGGATGTTTGACCTAGGGAGGGAGACTCAGGAGGATTATTGTCAGTACTACCAAATTGCAGGCATAGAGGTTTTCTTTATGGCACAAAGAGTAGAGTTAACGTGGGCATAAACTGTGAGAGGCAATTATGGTTTGATGTAAGACAATATATCGTGGCAGTGGTAGTGGCAGAAAATCAGAGATTTGGACAGTGGATGACTAGGCTAACATGTGATGCTGAGGGGGTCTTTGCCAGTTATGGGACTAGATCTTGTAATCCACATTTTACCCTGGAAGCCGTGTGCAACCATTCCCAATGGCACAGACGAATGTGCGGAGTAGTGTTTGAGGTGTGTAGAGAATGGGAATAAGTGAGCTCTGCTTCTACTACCTGTGGGATTTTCAGCTAGTCACTTCACTCCTCTAGGCCTCGGTATCCTCATTTGTAAAATGGGAGGTAGAGCTCTGAGGCCTTGTTTTAGTTTTCTATTGCCGCTATAACAGATTATCACAAACTTAGTGGCATAGAACAACATAAATTTATTAGCTTACAGTTTTAGAGGTTCGAAGTCCAAAATGAGACTCAATGGGCTAAAATCAAGCTGTCAGGATGGCCAGTTAGCACAGCTGGTTAGAGCATAGTGTTAAAAAAATCAAGGTGTCAGCAGGACTGCATTCCTTCTGGAAGCTCTGGCCGAGAATCACTTTTCCTGCCTATTCAAGTTTACAGAGGCCACGCATATTCCTTGGTCATGGCTCCCTTCCATCTCCAAAGCCAGCAATGGTCAATCAAGTCTTTGTTTTTTAATATTATATTTGATTTTTAAATTGGCAAATAAAAATTATATATATTTATGGTGTACAACACGATGTTTTGAAATATGTATACCCTGTGAAATGGCTAAATCAAGCTAATTAACATAAGCATTACCTCACATATTTTTTTTTTGTGGTGAGAACACTTTAAATTTACTCTCTTAGCAATTTTCAAGTATGTAATATGTGGTCATCATAATGTACAATAGATCTCTTGAACCTATTTCTCCTGTCTAACTGAAAATTTGTTTCCTAGATCAAATCTTTTTGCCTCCCATCACACTGACACTCACTCTTCTGCCTCTTTTTCCTATTTAAAGACTGTTTTGATTACATTGGGAACACCTGGATAATCCAGATTCATTATTTTAAGGTCAGGTGATTAGCACATTAATTCCATCTGCAACCTCTTGGCCATGTAACATAACATTCATAGGTTCCAGGGATTAGGATGTGAACATCTTTTGGGGTCCTTTATTCTGTCTACCACATCCTTTCAAGTAATTTTCAGTTTTATTGTTCTGTGAATCCATGAGATAATGTTATCCTGAGCCTGACTTGTTATGAAGGAATGAGATAGGTCCTTGGAATGTGAGTGAGTGTGAAGTTTGTCAGAACTCACAGGATCCTCTTAGTGTTCCACAGAAATCCTACTGAATCACTGAATGTGTATGACACTTATTGTTCTTTCTAACCTGTCCTTAGCCAAGGATTATCACCTCAATAGTTTGATTCCTGGTATCACTGAAATAGCAGCCAATTTTCCAGATGATTGGATGCCATCTAGTTACCAGTCATTGGAATGAAAGTACAGAGGATAGGCAGAGCTCGTTCAGGATGTTTGAGCAATTTCATACGCAGTACTCCCTGCTATGTATGTGGCAGTCTATGTTTAGCCTTACCAAGCCTAGATGAAACCCTTCCTTAGGGATGAAATGGAGTGCAACATTGCTCCTTTGCCTTTAATGTCACTGTGCTGAACACAGCAGTAATGTCAGAGAGAACCAAGTCTACTGACTTCCCTTCTCTCTGACTTTCAATGACCAAAAGCACACATTCTACATGCCACTCTGAAACAAGGCACAATTCTGCCCAAACAACCACAGAAAACTCTGGTTTATGATCTGTGATAAATTATTCCAAACAGGTTTACCAATGTTCTTTTTAAAAGTTTTTACTAAAATATTTATGTTCTTGAATGTTAACATCGAAAGCATTTGATGAGTCCAGTCTGAAGTGGAGGTATGAGTGGGAAGGCATATTCTTTCCATGATGAACACCAGTTTAACTGGAGAAAACCATAAAAACAATCACTTAAATTATTTGGATATTGTCCTAGGGCATATGGAAAATGGAGAAACATTAATTCAAGAAAACCTATTAAATCTCTGTAAGAACAGTGTAGTCTGTGGCATTGGAGCCACAACTCCTTCCCTCCCCCTCCTCTCCCTCTAAACATCATCTTATGAAAACTAACCCAGGGACTCTAATTCTGGGACATGAGGAAAGAGGTAGCCCTCATCTTCTTTTGACCTTGTGAGGAGCAGGCTGTTGGCTTTTCTTATCTCTCTGAGCCCTGTGATGTAGAAGTTTTACTGTGATCCAGCAAGCATGGCTGAAAGGACCAGGTCTGTCTTCCCACACTCAAGCCCCATTCATAGGATAGAAGCTCTACCCAGGCATGTTATCACACAGAAGGGCCCCAATTGCTCCTGATTCACCTCACTTATAGGGCAGAGATTTCTCTCTGGGAGGGGCAAGCCAAGAAGACTAGGGACCATGATACCATGTCCCCAGTGAGTGCCCCACACACTCACTTGTGCAGCAGTGAGTGTGCTACTTTCTAGAAGTAGGACACTGTCTCTGCCTCCAGCTCTTGTGCAGTGGCACAGAGATTCTACCCAGGAAGAGAGATAGGCCTTAGGAACAAAGTGCTCCATAGCTCTGCCTAAGGAAAATAACTTTATGTGAAACAAATTGTGGAGAATTTCATGACAAAAGATGTCAAAAAGAATGGAGGTTTTGGTGTAAAGTAATTGAGAGGGCTCTCATAGCTCCACGATACAGGCAGAAACAAGCAAAATGACAGAGCAATCAGAAATTTAATAGAGAAAACCAGAAAATAGACAGTCAAGAAGAATTCTCCTGGGATCATAGTCAGGCTTACTAGCAGGGAGTGCTGTGTGCAAGCTCTAGAAATTACCCATTCTTGAGCCATCAGAACAGGGAGTGGAGCAGACCTAAAAATGTTCCCCAAGCAGCATACAGCTTAAAAACAAAGGCAGAAGCCTCACTGGCACTAGGGGCTTAAATACAATCTCTGACCAACCACTAATTAAGTTATAAGCTACACTTACCTAGGGGCAACTCCTAGGAAACCAGGCTTAAAAATAAAATCATATGCATCCTTTGCACTGCGGAAGGATGTGTGCATGCCAAAAAGAGTTCCTTCTCAGGAATTATCAGAAGGATAAAGTTGAAGCTACTATTTCCTGGTTGAACAGGGAGCATAAACATAAACTTTTTGAACCGTAATAACAGCCTCCAAGCCACACACACATACAATAGTAAAGTGTAAAAATTAACAGGTTAAAGGGACTTAAACACTACCTTTAATAGTGAGTGGCTTATTCTGGCATAGATAAAGCACAAAGCAAGCAGCAGCAACATGAACCCATGGTGGGGGAGGCGGGGAGTATCAGTATTCAGAAATTACTACAATATATTATTTAAAATGTATATTTTCAGCCAAAAATTATGAGACATGCAAAGAAAGAGGAAAAGGTGAACCATACATAAGAAAAAAAAGCAGGTAACTGAAACTACTTTTTTTTTTCTTGGTAATAATATTCTTTATTATTCTTGCTATGATTCCTTGAATGCTGACAAACCAGCACTTTTTAAGACAATTAACATTAAATATTTACGTCATTAAAATGCATTCCCCATAGTATACTGCTAATAGCTAATTTTAAAAGAAACCTGTGTATTATTAAAATGTTGCTATGTGTAAGTAGAACATAGCGATGAAAATAAATACCGTGCATGACGTACAGACTCCCACGCAGCTCTAGCTTGACTCTTACAGCTGCCAGCCTCAAAGCCAGATGTTTGCCCTTTGACCCTCATCTTTCTTTGTGTTGATGTCTTCTCCTTCTCCTTCTTTTCTTCCTCTTTCTTTAACAAAGAGTTGTTTTCCCTCCTCTGTTTCCCAGTACACCACAAAATCCACTACAACATGCACAAAGATCCCTGAGTTTAGAGAGAGAAGTAGGGGTGGTGAGCATAGCAAGGTGCTCTTTCCTGTCAAAATGCTTTATTTTGTTCTAAGTTGCTGATAGACTAGGCTTAGCTCTATATTGGCTCCAGTGTATAGACTTTGTGATTTTTAAAGAAAGCTTCAATTTTAACAGTTTTATTTAACTAAATGGTTAGTATGTTGTAGTTACAATTGGATTTTCTCAATGATTTTCCCCCACTGCTCTTCACTTTCTTTGATGAAGTCCAGGGCATAGATTGACAAACCAGTGCTTCAAGATAAAGTTGTTCACAGAGAGGGAAATTCAAGAGATTCAAAGCATAGTAAGTGAGATTAGCTATCCAGAAAGCTCTACCCTAAAAATGAGTGACTGAGGCTATTAAGGAAAATACAGGTCCAATCAAAGTGATCAGGACATAGTTTTAGGAGGGAAAGTACTGTCTTCAAATCTTAAGGAAGGTGATTTATCCTACTGTACGTAGTAGGAAGATGTGTTGACAGAGATGGGCATGCAGCTATTTACTGGATGAGCTAGGATTTTAACCCATGTCTTTCTGGTGACAAAGCCTGAGCTTTTAACTTATACTGCCTCTGCCAGTATGTGGGCATACATTTCCTGGTCTGACCTTTTGAGAAAGATATGTCCTTAAAGCAATTGTATAAAGTCAGTTCATGTAAAAGAGCCTTATTGTCCTCTGTTCAGCCATATTGGATTTGGATAAGTTGAGACTGTATGCAATATTTTGAATTATTGGGGAAACTGAAGGTAATGGCCCAGCCCCTGGCAACCGGTGAGACACCTGGGCATCAATCATCTCACTTTGCAAGCAGCCCCACTTTGCAGTTCCCTGTTCCACAAGCTTAGGAAGCAGTGGTATACCAAGTGGAACTAACTATTAGGCTTTTAAACTACTTTTAACTAGAAAAATGTCTTTTAATAGTCTAAAAGGACAGGATACCCCTGAGTATCTTTAATTAGCATTAGCCCAAGCCACACAGTAAAAAGTTACATTCTGCCTATCTGCCTTGAAAGTTAGGGTTGGGGACAATCTCACCAGGGACTGGTGGAGGGAGGAAAAGTTCAATGTGCGAGGGTACTTCAAAAAGTTTGTGGAAAAATATAATTAAAAGATAATCTTTCCATGAACTTTTTGAGGTACCGTCATATGTTGTTCTAAAAATTGTTTTCCTCATAAAACTGAGTGAAATAATATTTTGATCTTTTATTTACTCACCATGCAACTTAAGAAATGACATCATTGATGTATTAAAGCCTTCTAAACACCCTTCCTGAACTGCATCCCTCTTCCTAACCCTCGGAGATAGCTACTATTCTGAATTAACATACATTATTCCATGCAATTCTATGTCATTCATCTACACACAAATGCATAACTATACAATATATAGTATTATTTGGCATGTTTTAAAAATCGTGTACAAAATTATACTGGAAGTGATGTGCACTTCTACTCTATGTTATTTGTGATAGTTCTCTATGTCCTTGAGTATACTACATTACTCAGTCTTGAATACACTACAATGTATTCATCAATTCTTCTGATGCTTTATTTTTTCAAAAATTATTTTATGATAACTGTGCTAGAAGCATTCTTTTTTTTAAATTTTATTTTATTTTATTTTGTCAAAATACTATGTGATTGATTATTGTGGCCAATTACCGAAACCTATACTTGTCTTTTGCTGTGCATTTCTCTTTTTTTGTAGAGCATATTTATGGAAGTGAAATTGCTGGGTCACAAATTTATTTACAGCTTAACACTTTGATAAATATAGACAAATTGGTCTCCAAAGTGTTGGCAAAATTTACACTCCCATCAGCATTGTATAAGATTTGCCCTTGCTCTACATATTCTACAACACTTAATATGGTTAGACTTTAAAAATCTGATGCATCTTCTGCCACTCCAGATCCACTCTTCACTCTTTTCTACCCTACTTTGTGAACCGGGAGACTGAACTGTATGGAGGACAGCAAAGGGTTCCTGGACTTTGGCTTCAGCTTCTACTTGGGTTCACACAGAGAGCAAGAGAAGGAAACGGAAGGGTGAGCAAGTTTCATTCCTCCAGTCCCCTCTCTGTGAAGTAACCACACCACAGGCTGGAATCCTTCCATCATCATTTCTATTGGAGTGACCTTTTCCTTACTGATTTGTAGAAGTTCTTTACATATTCTGGATATAAATTGTTTTGGGAAGGTTATATGCATCGTAAATATCTTCTCCCAGCATATAGCATGCTTTTCTAATTAAAAAATACTTTTGTATCAAGATTTTAAAAAATTTTATAGTGGTTCTACTTATCAAGTCATTCCTTGTACAGTGTAGTTTCTTTGTCTTCTTAACAAAATATTTATCTACTCTAACGTCATAACGATATTTTCCTAAATTTTTTTTCTAAAAGATTAGTGAAAGTTTTGCTTTTCATATTAGACTTTTAATCCACCTAGAATTGATTTTGTATATAGTTTGAAAGACAAATCCACCTTTATTTAATTTTCAAGGCCACACTCTCTCTGGGGGCACTAGATAGAGTCTTTCCTTGCCTTTTCCAGCATCTAGAGGCTGCTTGTTTTCCTTCCATTCCTTGGTTCATGACTGTTTCCTCCCTGTTCAAAGCCCATAGCATAGCAATTTCAAATCTCTCTCTCTGCTGAGTTTGCCATATCTTCTCTATTCTGTTGTAGGATTTGCCTCTTCTCCCATTTATGAGGGTACTCATAATTACATTTTAGGGCCCACTTGGATAATCCATGATAATCACCCCTTCTCAAGATCTTTAACTTAATCACATCTACAAAGCCTCTGTTACCTTATAAGGTTACATTCGAAGGATCCAGGAATTACAATCTGGATGTACTGGAGGGCCATTATTCATTCTACCACATACTCCATTAGATTTGTGAGCTTCTTGAAGGCCTATGGTCTTATTAGCCTTTAAATCTCTAGTGCATCACACATAACAAATATTCAGCAGATGTTTCCTGAATGAATATGATTTTGTTTCATTTCCGTGATATTATCACAGGCACCTTCAAAGAAGCCTTATCTTTTGCTTCTTTTATACCTTTTTTTTTTTTTCCTTTTTGTCTCTTTTTTCATGTCCGGCAATGGATCGCAACCCTCAGTGTCACGCCCGTACTGGACCGGGACCGGCAATGGGATTGCAACCCTCGGTGTCGCGCCCGCACCTCGCTCAGCCAGTGAGCGGGAACTGGTCTGTATGTGGGATCCGAACCCTCGGCAGGAGCGCCACCGCACTCCCAAGCGGCGCACTGTAGCAGTGCGCCACCGGGCCGGCCCCTTTTAT
>NW_007726128.1:1342828-1343878 GCF_000696425.1 Galeopterus variegatus | reverse complement strand
AAGGTTGTCTAATATCTCTCTCAGATTTTCTTTGATATCTTTGATACTTTTTATTTTTTTCTTGTCTTCTGTATTATTCCAAAGAGCCCATCTTCAAGAACCGAGGTTCTCTCTTCAACTTCTGTTATCCTGCTGGTTAAACTCTCCCATGTGTTTTTTATTTTGCTGAATAACTTCTTCAGTTTGGCAAGTTCTGCTACATTTTTTTTTATGACAGTGATTTCCTTGTACATTTCCTCTTTCAGGTCCTGTATGTTTTTCCTGGTTTCATCATGCTGTCTAGCTGTGTTTTCTTGTATCTCGTTCAGTCTCTTTAGGATTAACACTCGAAATTCCCTGTCATTCATTTCAAGGGCTTCTTGTTCTATAGGATCTAGAGTTTGAGATTTATTGACTTTTGGTGGTGTATTTTCTTGGTTTTTTGCATTTCGGGTATCTCTTTTTGGGTGTTTATTCATTTTGGCAGGGATTTTCTCTCGATTCTTGGAACTCCGATTCGATTCTCGTGAGAAGTGTTTTCTGCCCTTCGCTATCAGGGCGTTTTCACACCCTGTGAACACTAGATGGGGCTATTGAGCCTTTCAAAGCGTTCCTTCAGAATGTGTAATTGTTCTTTCTTTCTTTCTTTATTTCTGAGATTCTGCCTCCTTTTGCCGGGCCCCTCCCCTCTCTGTGTGCTCTAGACAGGGCTGAGGCGTGTCTTCTACAAACCTTGACTTTCAGTTGAGTCATCAAAGTTGTACTCTGCCCCGCCCTGCCCAGCAGGTGTCCTGACTCTCCGACTGCTGGGAGTGAACTCCTCGGGGGAGGTTCCCTCAGCACACAATTCCTCTTTGACTCCCCCCCGCACAGGTCGGCCCTTCTGGAGGGCTCACTAGCACCTTCAATGTAGCTCGGGGGGTCTCCAGGCTCCCCTCTCCCCACCAGAAATCAGTTAGTGGCTCTTCCAAACTGAGTTCCCCAGAGATGGAATCTGCCTCCCGGGAAGAGGGAGTTTATCTGGGGCCGATGCCCAGGGTGTGGCGGAGAGACGATCTGGGCGGGCTCCTC
>NW_007726128.1:1181425-1342419 GCF_000696425.1 Galeopterus variegatus | reverse complement strand
GGGCTTCGCCCCGCAAGTGGGGCTGGGCTGGGGGTGACTCACAGAGCTCGCAGCGTTGGGCCGGTCCGGCGCACCTCACTCCGTTTCTGCGCCTGTTCCGCTGGCTTTCCTGGCCTTTGTTGACTGGGCTGCTCGCCCGTTCCCACAGCTGGGCTTGGGTGCTCTCAGGAGTCCTCCTCTGTGTTGGCCCCAAAACCTCGAACCTGCTGCCACTTGTTTGTCGATGTAGGATCGTTGTTGAAAGAATTATTCACCTTTTGTTGGTCTTGGAAATGCAATTAATACTCTGGTATCACAGCGCACAGCTCTCAGGATCACGCTGTCTCCTGGCACGGCCGCTCCAGACCCGTCACCATCTTGGACCTAGACCAACACTCCTGAAACTACTTTTGAAGGGGTCCTGGTGTGAGACTTAGTAGGCAAAGACCCCAAAGTAGCCATTATAAATATATGCAAAGAACAAATGAGACCATGCATCAATAAAGGACAATGTTACATCAAATAGAGACTATCGATAAAGCGATAGGATGATATTTTTCAAAAAAGCCAAATGGAAACTCTGGAGTTGAAAAATAAAATGGTCAAATAAAAAATTCACTAGAGGGGCTCAACACAGATTTGAGCTGGCAGAAGAAAGAAGAAAGAATTAATCTCTAATTCCAGAATTAAAGATTATGAAATCTGAAGACCACAGACAAAAAAGAATGAAGAAAAATAAACAGATCATCAAAGAAGTGTTGGACATTATTAAGTGCATAACATAGGCATTATAGGAATACAGGATGGAGAGGAAGAGAGAGAGAGAAAGAGAGAGAAAGGGACAGAAAAATTTCAAAGAAATAATGGCTGAGAACTTTGATGAAAAACATTAATCTACACATTCAAGAACTTCAAGTAGAGTAAATTCAAAGATATCTATAGTCATACAAATTATAACCAAAGCACTGAAAGACAAAGATAAAGGGAATCTTGAAAACAGCAAAAGAAAAACAACTCACCAAAGACAAGAAAACCCTAATGAATATAACAATTGACTTCCCATAAAAAATCAAGAAATTATATAAAAAATAAGATACAAATGTGTGCCGTCTACAGGATGCATACTTTAGATTCAAGGATACAAACATAATAGATTGAATATAAAATAGAGGAAAAAGATATACCATGAAAACAGCCACCATATGAGAACAGGATTGGCTATACTAATATCAGACAAAATAAACTTTAAAAGAAAAGAACAATGAGGGATATTTCATAATGTTAAAAGGCCAAATCCACAAGGAATATGTAACAATTACAGACACATATGCACCTAAAACTGAGCCCCAACATGGATGAAGCAAAACTGATAAAATTAAAGGAAGAAATAAATAATTTGAAAATAACAGTTGGAGATTTCCATACTCCACTTTTAGTAACAGAAAAAAACGGGCAAAAGATCAACAAGAATATAAAAGATTTGAGCAACACTGTTGACCAACTAGACTTAACAGACATCTATGGAATTTTATCCAAGAAAGTAGAATACACATTCTTTTCAAGTGCACATGGAACATCCTCCATGATAGACCATATGCTAGGCTACAAAACAAGCCCTAATAAATTTAAAGAGGATAAAATTACACAAAGTATGTTCTCTAAACACAATAGATTAAATTAGAAAGCAACAACAAAATTAAATTTTGAAAAATCACAAATATGTGGAAATTAAACAACATACTACTAAAGAAACAATGGGCCAATAAATAAATCATAATAAAAATTAGAAAGTTCCTTGAAATAAAGAAGAAAATACCAAAACTTATGGGATACAGCTAAAGCAGTACCTGGAGATAAATTTATGGCTGTAAATGCCTATATTAACAAAGAAGAAAGATCTCAAATCAATAACCTATCCTTCCACTTTAAAAAGAAGAAAAAACTAAACAATGCAAACCAAAAGGAAATAATGAAGATTAGATCAGAAATAATTGCAAAGAGAATAGAAAAATAATAGAATGAAATTAATAAAACCAAAAGTTGATTCTTGAAAATAATTAATGAAATCAAAAATACTTTATCTACTAAGAAAAAAAGAGGTCTCAAATTAACAAAATACAAAATGAAAGAGGAGACATCACAAAAGAAATTACAGAAATAACAAGGATTATAAAGGAATACTATGAATAACAGGGTGCCAACAGATTATATGGCTTAGATTAACTGGACAAATTTCTAGAAAAACACAAACTACTAAAAGTGACTCAAAAAGAGAAAATCAGAATAGACATATAACAAGAGATTGAATTAATAGTTTAAAAGCTTCACACATACCAAAAATCCCAAGTCCAGATGGCTTCACTGGTGAAAACTGCCAAATACATAAAGATCAATAACAATTATTCACAAATGGTTTCAAACAAGAGAAGAAAGGCAACACTTCCAAACTCATTCCATGAGGCCAGTATTCCAATGATACCACAAGCAAGCAAAGACATCAAAAGAAAATAAAACTATAGAACAATATGTTTTATGAATATAGATGAATTCAGAAGCATATAAAAAGATCATACAATATGACCAAGTGGGATTTATCTCAAGAATACAAGGATGGTTTAACACGTGGAAGTCAATCAATGTGATACACCATGTTTATACAATAAAGGGCAAAAGCACGTGAACATCTCAATAGATGCAGAAAGAACATTTGACAAATCCAACATCCTTTCATGATAAAACACTCAGCAAACTAGAATTAGAAGCAAACTTCTACCACCTGATAAGGGACATCTGCAAAGAACCCACAGCCAACATCATACTTAAGGATAACAGATTAAATGCTTTCCCTCTAAGTCAAAGAATGAGACAAAGATATCTTCTCTCACCATTTCTATTCAGCATTGTACTAGTCAGTACAATTAAGCAAGTAAAAGAATTGAAAGATATCCAGATAGGAAATGAAAAAGTAAAATTATCTGTATTCACAGATAACATAATTTTGTCTATAGAAAATCCTAAGGATTTCACTAAAAATATTAGAACTAATAAATTTGTTCATAAAGGTTGGAGGGTAAAAGAATAATATATAAAAATCAATTAGGTTTCTATACACTAGCAATAGTAATCTGCAAATCAAATTAAGAATAAAATTCCACTCACAGTGGCATCAAAACGTGTAAAATTCTTAAGAATAAACTTTACAAATGAAGTACAAGACGACATACAATAAAAATTATACAATATTGTTGAAAGAAATTAAAGAAAACCTAAATACATGGAAAGACAGCTCGTGTTTATGAATTGGAAGACATAAAATTGTTAATATGGGAATATTGCCTAGACTGATCTGCAGATTCAACACAATCTCTCTCAAAACCCCAGCTGACTTTTTTTGCATAAATTGACAAGATGATCCTAAAATTCATATGGAAATGCAAAGGACCCAGCATAGCCAAAAGAATCTTGAAAAAGAGCAAATGTGGACTCACACTTCCTGAGTACAAAACTTATTACACAGCTGCAGTAATTAAGGCAGTGTTGTACTAGCATAAAGATGGATTTATAGGTCCAGGGAATATAATTGAGAGTCCAGAAATAAACTTGCATTTATGGTCAATTTATTTTTGACAACGATGACAAGACAATTTACTCGGGGAAGAACAGTCTTCACAACAAATGGTGTTGGGACAACTGAATACCCATATGCCAAAGAGCGAAGTGGGACCCTTTTCTTACACAATATGTTTACAGTAACTTACAATCAATCATAGACCAAAATGTGAGCGGTTAAACTATAAAATTCTTGGAAGAAAACTTTGGAGTAAATCTTCATTTACTTGGTTTAGGCAATGGTTTCTTGGATATCACAACAAAAGCACAAGTGAGAAAAGAAATAATAGATAAATTGGATTACATCAGACCTGAAAACTTTTGTGCAGCAAATGATACCACCAAGAAAACGAAAGGACAACACACAGAATAGGAGACAATATATGCAAATCATGTGTCTGATATGACAGTGGTACCCAGGATATACAAAGAATTCATGCAATAATAAAAAGACACAACCCAATTAACAATTGGCAAAGGATTTGAATTGATATTTCCCCCAAAAAAGATGTACAGGTGAAAAGATGTTCAGCATCATTACTCATTAGGGAAATGCAAATCTTTTCATTAGGGGATACAAGTTGGAGAGATCTCATAATAGAATATTCAGTCTTTCAGAATCTAACAGGAATGGTGATTTTTTGTGTGTGTGTGACCTTACTTTAAATTCATTGCTCATTTTTTGTTTGTATTTAGTTATACTGCAAACACCCATTAAGCCTTGTTATTATGAATGTAAAATTTCTCTTTTTCTCTTTCTCTACACACACACACATACATATACACACACACATTCCTTCCTACATACATTCATATAGGCATGGATATAGACATAAATATAAATAGTTATAGATACATAAAATTACTATTATAATCCAAATTTCATTCTATGCTTTAATTTTTATGAAATCTTCAGATGAAAGAGAACTTGCCATACTTATCTGGAATAAAATTTTATTGTAAAAAAACAGAAAGTATGATGGGAACATTTATATTTAAGTAAATTTTTAAAAACTGAAATAATGTTAATTTTGCTTTGCATATTCAGTCCAAGGAAAAATAGAGCATGGGTGATATTTCATATGTTACCATATTTATAAACTATGAGAAAATTAAAAGCACAACTTGAATATAATACTAAAATTAATTTAAAAGCGAAGCATATCTTGGAAATAAACGGTATAGGCAGTTAAAAACAAAGGCAATTATGGCTGATAAGTGACTGTCATGAAGAAAATAAAAAATAAAATCACTGTTATTAAAACATGAAGATCATGGCAGTTATACACAAACCTTTCTTTTTTATTATAATAGAAAGACTTTTTTTAAGGCCTTTTCTGGAAAAGTCTTATCAAAATATAGCCAAGACTCTCTTGCCTTTCATTAGTATCAAATTAAACTCTATCTAAATTGGAAACAATAATAGACTCTAAAATTACTAATTTTTCTTTAGGTCTTAAAAAATCATATTTATTGTTGGAATATTATTGCTATTCTACTTTTACCATTGTATATTATTCATTCGACAAATATATACATATAAATACATATACATATATAAATAAAATGATTAAATTTTATATATATATCAGAAAGCTATTTCTAGTAGAGTATCATCATACAAGGGAGATAACAAGCATTAGAATGAGAAATAATTTTTCAACCAAAGAAGACATAAAACACCTCTGTAATCCCCAATAGAATCTAGAACCTATGATTTAAAAGAATCAATTTTTTGTATGACCAAGGTTTCAAAATGAATGTTCTGCTCAGGTTATCATATGATAGAAAGATCTATTGCCCTCCCCGATCCTGCTAATGTAATATTTAAAATTAAAATCAATATTTAAGGATTTATTTTACTTTGGAATGGTGTTACTATCACTTACCAAATAGCCTTTCCTCCTCCTCAAGAGTATTTGCTGAATTCGTAAAAGGAAAATTTTGGCTAGGAATGGAAGCCCTCTGCTTCCTGAAATTTCTGGCACTTTTCTTGTTGTAGAGGTGGGAAACAATGTAACAGTGCTGCATGCAGACTAAAAGTCAGAAAAGGCCTCATATTTTCTCTTTCCTCTGAGTTCCACACAGTGCAGCCCCTCAGCGATACAGATCTCAAAATCAGATGGGCAGCGTAAGTCAAGGCAAGTATTCGGTAATACCTTCTGTTTACTTATTGATTATCAAGTGCTGATTAGGCCCTGTGAAAACTTACACCAGTCAGCCTTTCCAGAGATTGACTTATTCTAGGCAACTAATTTAATAACCTACACTGAAAAAAATTATTTTCTATTAGGGGCATCTACCTTGGAAATAAAGATTTAACTGAATCTGAAAAGTATACGGATATACTAAATATACTGATGAGGACGTACTGGAAAATGTGTAGAATCAGAAATAATGCATCTACCTAGAAAGATAAACCTACTGTAGAGCCTTCTCTTTGCTGGTAGAAACCTTCTCCTTAGGTGAGTGCCAACAAAACACCACTCTATTTTCCAAACTGTTTCCATTTTTTTTGATCCAATATTCATATTTGATTGATATTTTAAGTGAACCTGAAGTTTTCTCTGATCTGTATTTTATATAATACAATGAAGCTATTAATTGTTTCTGGTGAAGGATAAACTGTCTTATTCAGATCCTCCCACAACTGAGTTGAGTAGTGACTGTAATGAACACCTGGTGTTTTTGTCACTCGGCATTATTTCATGCGCCCTCTTTCATTTTTGTTTTTGTTTGGAGGGGAGGGGAGTAAAATAGCACTACAGTGTTCTTCTGGGGAATCACTCTTCTGTGATTCTCTCGATAAGTACGTGATGGTAGTGACACAAACTCTACTATCTGCTCCACTCTCGCGTTGGCATATCCCAACCTTTAGCCACAGTGATGGACAAGTGAGCCAATGAGAGTTTATATGTGAGAAGACATTTGGTGAGGCTGCTAAGTGGAAAATGGCTCTTTTTCTTCCCCTGAGAGGCATAGTATGAGGAGGTGAAGTCAGGACCTGCAGGAGCTATGCTCCCTATCCTAAGGGAAGAACCTAAAAGTGCCAGAGGGACCCATTTTGAGGCTTAGGGATAAAGTCATTACTGTAGAAGGCAGAAAAAAGAATAGAAAAGAACGGGCCTTTGGTCCCACCATTTGAGCCAGTGGATTAAACCTCACCCAAAATTAAATATATATCTCTGAACTTTTTAATTACTAATAAATAGATTTAATTTATCTTTGTCAGTTTGATTTAGAGTTTCTGTCACTTACTGATGGCACAGCCAAAGAAATGTTACTCACCTGGTAGAGAAATGATTGCTCATTCATCAAAAAGAATAATTCTTTATTTATACACATATGTATTTGACCATTGGGGAAACTTACCACAAAGGCATGTGTGTGTTTTCAATCAGCGGTGTGATTCTGTGTGATTGGGAGGCACTTACAAGTGAAGAGTCACAAGTGGGTGGGGTGTGAACAGTGTAACAAACAGATGCTTGGTTTCAATCCACAGATGAAATACCACTGTGGAGTTCAGTGCTTCCTTTGAAGCATCACTTAACTGTTAGTTTCACAATGTGAATTTCTTGGATATTACGCAAGTCTATTTTAGAGGCTTAAGCCATGATGCTCACAAACTCCCTCTGATGTCCTTAAAAGGCCAAGAAATGTTGGCATGTTGCTTCTCTTAGTTCACATTGAGGTACTCCTTAATAGAGGGTCAACAATGTCTGCTAAAGACCACAGATGGCAGCTGCCTGCAATTTCCCCAATTTTCTATAATTTCTTCTGGCCTTTGCACTTCAAATGAGCAATAGAGCAAAGATAAATTCTTTAAAAGTGCTTTTTTTTTTTTTTTAAGTAAATGCTATCCTTATGTTCTATAATAAACACTAAGTTATAATCTTTACCTTTTCCTCTGATAACTCCTCCCATACCTATGTTGGACTTTCTGGAACATGCATCCCTACCGAGAAAGTTCCTTTCCACCTTTATTTCCATTTTGGAAGACTGGTCCAATCTTTGCTTGTTTCTTGTCTGAGGTACACCATTAAAAAGGTCAATTTTAGGAACTTTTTAGTTTATTTTTTCTTTTGTTTCTATTTTGATAAACCACAAGTTGCATCTTATTTTTCAAATAGGCATTTTTATTGTTTCAAATCTGATTGTCTGATCCAGGCTTGAAGTCTTAGGCTGCATATACTGTACATGGCTTAAATGAGAAAAGTATTGGAAATCATTCATTTGATTTTATCACAGTGTAACTCTGATCCAAAAGTTTCGGCCTTCCAAATATGCCAGTTAGCGGATAGAATTACCTGGATTGGCTCTCTTTATATAAAGTCATTCTTTTCTTTTCTCTACTCACTTTTTAATATCTAAAAATATGTATTTGGCTCTGATGCTCCACTGTAAATATTTCCTCAAAGGTTACCAATCCTAAAGATGGAATCCAGTCTCCATATTTCATGGCACATCTTTTGCACTTTACACAATTGCTTTTATGTCTCAATACAATCTTTTCTTTAACCATTAGAATGAAGAAACCTCGTATCGGTCAGGAATTCAGATCCTTCTCCCCCTTCCTGTGCAGATCATGAGTCAGGTAATTAAAAGAAGACCCTGGCAGCTTTATTCAAGGTAGACATACTTTATTCTTCAGATGTGAGCTTCACAGACATGCTTTATTCCTCCATGATAAGCTCAGGCTCTGCTCCACTGACCCTCCACGCTCCGCCTGCCTCCATGCTCTGCTCACCAGCAGTGTAGAGCAGTTGTCTCTATTATATCACAAGTACACAACAGTAGCCACAAGCTAAATGCATAAAGTAACTACGACAAACATGCTGAATCAGTAAATGGGTGCATGTGCGCAATTATGCTACTTTTATAACTTGTTTCTTGTGAATGTGCTGAATATTGCCCATTTGTAAGAGATGTGAGGCAAGTGAGCCTGACTAAACTTTTCTTTATTTTACACTGGTTTTACTTTCCTTACATCTAGGCTTTAAAAGGAATCTTTTAGAAAACTGCTCTTCTTCTCCCTCATGGGCTCTACTTTTTCTGCTCTCATCCCAAATGTAAGCATTTCAAATAGTTCATTCTTTCCTCTTTGACCCTCTGTTTCCTTTTTGTTTCATTCATTATCCACTTCCAAGACCTCAAAAAGTCAATTTCATGTGTAACTTCCAAACCTATGTTCATCATCTTTAATTATTATGTTGACAGCCAAATCACAAATGTTCAACATCTGCTTGGTCCCTTGCAAGAATTTCTTCCTTAAGCCCCCAGTATCTAGTCTCTCTTCTTTCATGAACATCAACAAGTGAATTCCTTTAAAATATAGCTTTGTTCTTTTCAGACCTTCATTCAAACTCTATTATTACAGTAATACATGCAATCAAAGTTTTCTAATATAGCCTTCGAAAACCTCTACTACCTTTTTGTCTTTACTGCTTGCTATTCCTCCGCCTAAAGAATGAGGATGCTTCACCATTCATTAACTATCCAATCCATATAAATCCTTATACCTGGAATAATTTTTCTTCATCTCTGCCCGTGAGATGTCAGTTGTAAAGTTGCAGAAACATCTAAGCCTTCAGAATCCCTTCTTTCCCTACTTGCCTCTTTTCTCAGACCTCTCACTGCAAGTGTCCTTCCTCTTTTTGACTTTTACTAAACACTACCTTGTATCATTATGTTTGTGTGCATGTCTTCTTGCCAAATGTATTAGTCCATTTCTGTGGCTTATAACAAAACATTCGGCACTGGTAATTTGTAAGAAAATGAAATTGATTGCTTATAATTTTTGAGCCTGGGAAGTCCAAAATGCAGAGAACACACCTGGTGAGGCACATGTGGTGGCAGTGATCTAGGGGTCTCACATGGCAGAAATGGTGGAGCAGAGAGAGAAACTCTCACGTGCTCTCCTTTTAAAGCCTTCAGAACCACGCCCCTGACCACCATTATTAATTCATTCACTATGGCATGGTCCTCAGTCCGATCACCTGTTCAAGGCCCCACATTTTAATGACCATAATAGGATTTTCCACCCTCAACAGTTACACTGGGAATTAAGCTTCTAATATACAAACTTTGGGAGACACAATTCAATCAACCCACAGCACCAAGAAAACCTTAGTTCCTCAAGAACTGGCAATTCATAGAATTCATTTTTCTATTCTCTATAGTGCCTAGTGAAGGCACTGAATAAGTACTCAAGTAAATCTTTGAGTTTAATTCTGTACAGACTTAACAAGGATATGAAACTGCCTTCAACACTTCAAAACTTAATTTTCTTCATGGGCAATTAACTTCTCCAAGTGGGAGGAAAAATTTTCTTCTCGCTGAACTGTATATAACTCCATGTAACATCAGACTGAATTAGTAAAGAAAATACAAGATATTTTCTCAATATCCCTTGAATCTTTGTGCAGATAGAAATGAGTTTGAGGACTGTTTCTGCCACTGAATAGCTATGTGTCATTGCCCAGAATGCATCACCTCTGTAAGCCTGTGTTTGTGTTTCCAAAGGAAGAGTAATACTCCATACTGATCTTATAAAGGATAAGCAGGACAGTACATGTAGAGAAGTGATGCAGAGAACTTGCTCAATACACAATAGCTACTGTTGATATTGTCATCCACAGTGGACTGTTTTTCCTGAGCTAAAACTTACATTCCCTTCTACCTACTGAGGTCTCTGAAACCTTAGATGAATCTCTGGGTGTGCTTGCCCCTCTCAGATTTATCATGTGTTGCATTCCCTGCTTTTATCAAATTATTGATATTCTACCCTGCTTAGAAGATCACACATTCTGCCATGATGTCTCTTCATCAAATTGTTGCAAAAAGGATAAAAATATTGGCAGTTACTTTTTCCTTATTGTGATTCAGAACTGTTCCATTTGTATAGAGCAGCCTCACGCAGATAGAAGCTTCATTTTTTTTTATTAACGTCTGATAATATAGATGTTTTGATCTATTCCTCTGCCTTACTACCACATATATGACATGATAGAATGCTGTCTAAATTAGTAACATGATAGATTGTTGACTAGTGCACATTTGAAGAAGGAATCTTTGTAAATTTCCATAATAGGTAATAAGTGCAACAGAGGTAACTTCATTTATGTCACCTTGTCACATCAGTCATGCCTTATATCTGTATCATGCTTTTTAGTTTGCAAAATGCTGTCACCACATTATCAATTTTCAATTGTGCAAAAACCCAGTAACGAATACAGAACAGGTGACATTATTTCGATATTATAAATGAGGAAACTGAGACTCTCAAAGATTAATCAACTTGCAAAACATCACATGGCTCGCAGTGGAGATTAGGGTTCAGAATACTCTTCTGACTTCTAGTCAGAGGTATTTTCACTCAACCTCCCTACTTCTTGGTGTCCACGAGCCCTAGGGTAAAATTAATCATTTTTGCCAAACAGCAGAATTGTAAGACAAACTTGGTATTCTAAAAAGTTAAGTCTTATTGTTGCTAGATAACACAGTGATAAATTCTTTTCATACTATTGTCTATATTTACTGTTAAGCATAAGTTTATAGCATTCTTATCTTGCTATATTATCCATCCAACTTTCAATAATTTCGTACCTGTGATGGAGTTAGGATATATTGTCCTCCCAGAACTCGTGGAAATCTGATCCCTAACGTGGCAGTGTTGGGAGCTGTTTGAATCATGGGGGCGGATCCTTCATTAATGGATTAATGCCTTCCCTGGGGGGTGGTGGTAGTGAGTGAGTTCTTGCTGTATTAGTTCCTGCAAGAGCTGGTTGTTTAAAAGACCCTGATACCTCCCCTCTCTCTCTCTTGCTTCCTCTCACCATGTGATCTGCTTATACCTGCCAGCTGCCTGCCACTTTCCTCCATGAGTAGAAGCAGCCTGAGGCCCAGGCCAGATGCAGCTGTCCCAGAATCGTAAGCCAAATAAACCTCTGTTCTTTACAAATTACCCAGTCTCAGGTACTCTGTTATAGCAACACAAAAAAGGACTAATACAACCTTTGTCTTCTTTCTCCCATTCCTCTGGCATGTGAACTACTTGCAGCTGAGTGAGTCAATCAACATGGGAACACTTTTAAAAAATATGTGTGTGATGTGTATAAATTTGCACAAAAATAAACACACAAAAAAAGCCAGGTGCTGATAAATATTACCATTTTTCACACTCAAAAAGTTCTGATGAAATCTATGGGATATAGTAAGTACATTGATAGGAATTTACTGTAGTAATTATGTAGATGGGAAGACATTTGAGGCACAGAAAGAGAAATACTGCATGTCCTCACTCATAAGTGGGAGCTAAAAAAATAAACAAATAAATAAATAGAAAGAAAGATTCAACAATTACAATAATATGTTGAACTTTCAAAAGGAGAGAACAGAACTGAGGCTACCAGAGGTGGGAAAGGGGGAGGGGGAGGGGAGTTAGCAAGAAATTGGTAAAGGGCCACAAAAAATGATTATGTTGTGTAATGTTAAATATACCAATAATCCTGATTTGAGCATCACATATTGCACACAGGTATTGATATTAAGTGCTGTATCCCACAGATATGTACAATCAATTATGTTTCAATAAAAAAAAATTTAAAGAAATGCAAAAAAATATGATAATCACTGTTCAATATTATAATAGTCTATTAAAATAAAGCCATTGTTATTCGAATGATAGAAACAGGTGATAGCATTACTATTTTGGGTATTAGAATCAAGGTCTAGGGGAGACACCTGTTTTTGTTTTTACAAATGATTCTTAGGGCTCAGAATGACCCAGGGCTATTTAAATTTGAAGATCAAAAAAATTCTCATTGATATTTTTGGTGCATTACAAGCATCATCTTGTATTGCCTCAGTTTCCCCATTAGTAAAATAGAAATAATAAAACTATAAAATTTTTGTGAAGCACAATCATGTACGCCTTGTATGTAATAAATATTCAATGCACCACTTGCTAGTAGTAGTAGTAGTATTGTCTTCCATCTCCCCTCCAAATGTTAAATACATAGTGTAGATGATGGCAAAAATGATCACAATTCTCCACCCCTTCCTATATCCATGTCCTTTGAAATGTGACTTTATAGCTTCACCTCAGCTGGCCTTGTGACTTGCTTTGACTAACAGAATGTAGCAGAAGTGCCCCTGTGCCTTACATATTTTCACCTTGTCTCTTGGGACCTCTGTCTCCACCATATAAACAAGCCCAGGCTAACCTGCTAGAGAATGAGAGAACAGGTGGACCAGAGCTAAGTCACCTCAATTGTCCTAGGCAAAGCCCTAAACACATCAGATACAGAAACACATTGGATAGAGCATCCAAAATCAGCAAAGCTGGCCCGTGAGTGGTACTGAGCAGCAATAGATTGGTGGTGGGGGAGCCCAACCAACACCTAAAGAACCACTCAGCTTTCCAATGATTCGTGAACTATAATGAAGGATTGCTGTTTTAAGCCATTAAGTTTTGACGTGACTTGTTATGCAGCAATATCTAAATGATATACAGAGTTTGCTGAACAATGATCTTGAGAACTAAGGATTGGGTGTGTTTTTGTCTTTTCCATCTTGTAGATGGGAACCCTGGGGGGAGAGTAAAGAATGGTTTATGATAATGTTGAGAATAAATGTTTAAAAGTCAGGTGTAGAACACTGAATATTTTATTTGCTATGCTTAGCCAACAGAGATAATTTATATTAGATTTATGTTACTTGACAGCCCATACTATTTTTCTTACACAATAATGCAGTGTCCGTGCTTGCCTTGAAATAGGTATAGAATTTCAGGAAAGGGTAAAACAGAAGTTAGAGGAGAGGGAAATTCAAGGCCTTTTTAGCATGAAGGAAGAAATTTTGCCTCTTAAGAACCATTTCTTTTTGGGGGAGAATTACATTACTTTTAAAACTTTGTCAATTCAAAAACCAAACTAAGAATCAAAATCCAAACTATCTTAACCTGTGTTTTGCTCAGATGATAATGTTTTCCTGAAGAGGCTTTTTTCTCCTAAGCAGAAGAATAATAAGGCAAGAGAAATAACAAGTAGAATTTAAAAAATAACGAGTACTTTATTTTGAATAACTAAGGATGTAAGCAGAAGTTAATTTTCATTTCCTTTCTCTTTCTGGTGAGAAACAAATTAAGAATTTTTTTTTTTTTGGTGGCTGGCCAGGACAGGGATCGAACCCTAGATCTTGGGGTTCTCAGCACCATGCTCTAACCAAGTGAGCTAACCGACCAGCCCAAGATTAAGGTTTTTAATGACACTCTCAAAATAGGGCCTATGAAAAATTGAGGCTGCCCATTTTCTTCCTGACTTTTCTTAATGCAGACGAAATGTATTAAAAATTAGTTGCTACTATTATGTTTTTAAGGGGTTAAAATAGGTGACATGAATAAATAGCTCATTAGCTCTCTTGATTTTCAGCCAAACTATTATGCTATTTACTGATCTCACCATAAACTTATCTCCAGAATAGCCAAAGCAAGATACAAAGTTCCAATTCTCCTTTTAATAATTGATTTAACCCAAGTATTTTTTAGTGGTCTAAAAACTTCAGCCCCAACTTAGATACACTAAACTATAACTTAAATTTTTCTATAAGTGAGTGCAGTTTACCTTTGAGAGAGCATTTAATCTCCTCTGTTACTCTAAGCATCTGAGATACTTCTGCTTTAAAATGTTGTCCTTTGGGAGTTCTCCCCCTTATCTGTTTCTGCTCTTCTGGGGTTATCTAAACTCCATGGTGGTGTATATATAATTCTGGCATTGAGAGTGGGCTCTGGTCTTTGTGTCATCCCTTGGTCCAGGTTTGCCACTGTCCAAAGAGCAGCAGTTGCACCTGACCTTGGCTCTCTAGGCACTAGCGTGTGTGTCCCTGAAATGGTCTCCTCCGTCAGTGTCCCCTGTGTTGAGCTCACACTTCTGGGACTCTGCTCTCCACAGTGCTGGGTGGCACACACACTTTGTTTTCTTTGGATCTCTCCAGCCCTCACTCACAGCCCAGGAAGAACTTCTATTTTCTTCCTGAATGTTGAAAATTGCTTTTAAGTAGTTCAAGGTCAAGATTATTAGAATCAATTTTGGAAATTTAGAATAAGTTGGTCCTTTTCTGTCTATGAAATGAAGTACAGTTCATAGTATGGATGAATCTGTTAGGTAAAAGTGTGGTCATCTAGTGCATGAATAAGGTTATGCTACCAAAACAGTAGCTTTATTTTCTTAAATGACTGGGACTTTGGACCTTAAATAATACATACATTTTTTTTTTCCCTAAGAGATAGTCTAAACCAGAGTTTTCTTGTTGCCAATTTGAGGACTGGGACAGGTAAAGGTTTCACAAGTTGTGTTTGAAATCAGATTAAATGGGACAATGTAATGGATTTTCTTAAACCTAGTTTTGTCAGTTTAGAGGTCTGTCTGTCATTCTAAGGGTCTAGCCTTTTATATTCCTAGCCTGTAAAATTTTTATATTTAAAAATTTTATATTTATGTAAAATTTTTAAATGGAATTACGAGAGATTAAAATTTTTTAAAAATGGCTTAATTTTGCAAAATAAAAAATTGCCAATATTGTTAGTCTCTAAAATATTTTTGATTACTTGTTTAAATTATTTCTACAGGTTTATAAAATCCAAATGTTCAGACGTCATTGATCTAAAGAATCATATCAGGAAAGGATATATTAACTCACAATAACAGCAACAAAGAGAATGCTGCATGAGAAATCTCCTTATTCTTTTATTTGTCATATCTTGTAGTCATAGATATTTAAGATTTCCAAAACTGTAGAATGAAGTGATAAGCCCATCTTATAAATTTGTTGGATAGATCAAATAAAATTATATTTGTAAACTCCCTGGCACATAGTAGGAACTTTTTAATACTTCATCTTATCTCCCCCATTGTTGCTTCATAAGTTAAATTTGGGTATTGGTTAAAAGTACGTACTTTCTCCTCAGATGGGTATATTGTTTTTCCCATGGATATATTTATGTCTAGTTCCTAAAAAGGCAAATAAAAAGTGGTTTTTAAGACAATTAAGCCATAATTTTATTGATTATATTATAATTTTTAGAGATGTTATATCTATTTTGAGTTTCTTCAATAGAACAGTAAATCTTAATTCTTTAAAATTTTCTGTTTTGCTTACTTTCCACATAGTAAAGAAGTTAAAATAGGTCAAACTATTGAAGCAAAAAATTAATTACCATAAAAGGAAAGATTCCTTTTGTAAACACACAATGAAATACATACATACATATGTACTAATACATACATACCCATATCCTAATATTCTACCATTCAAAATGTAGATTTTGGGCCGGCCCGGTGGCGCACTGGATAGTGCGCCGCTTGGGAAGCGCGGCAGCGCTCCCGTCCGAGGGTTCGGATCCCACGTACAGACCGGCTCCCGCTCACTGGCTGAGCGAGGCGCGGGAGCAACACCGAGGCTTGCGATCCCGTCGCCGGTCCCCGGAACTGAGGGTTGCAATCCGTTGCCGGACACGGAAAAAAGACAAAAAAAAAAAAAAAAAAAAAATGTAGATTTTGGTATTTTTAAAGCCATCTTCAGTTAAAACACAGTAACTTTTAAATGTAGGACCACTTGTTAATTTGAATACACAGTTGAGATGAAAAAAAAAAAAAAAAAAAAAAAAAAAAAATGTAGATTTTGGTATTTTTAAAGCCATCTTCAGTTAAAACACAGTAACTTTTAAATGTAGGACCACTTGTTAATTTGAATACACAGTTGAGATGCAATCACTTTAGTTAGACATACTTAAAGTATAAATTAGGTCACATGAGAAATGTTATTTTGCTCAGTTATAACCTACGCTATCTAGCACATGTCAAGCTGATGAGAAGTGTGATTTGTTTCTGGAAGGTTAAATAAACTGAGGTATGGAAGATTCATTAAGACTAGAAAAGTTGTTACTTTTATTTGGGTATGAAATAAATTACAGTGGCTTAGGTAGCTGCTTTCCTACCATTCAATGAAGTGACCATGTGAGTTAGCCCAACTGGCATACATTTATTTTGAGTGCACAGAGTGTATTGATGTAATGTGATTGATGAAAAGTGGATATGGCTTTATTTTACATAAAATGTTGAAGCAACAGACAATATAAAAAACAAAGAGGTAATTTTAAGAAGCAATAGATGCTGTTAAAATTAAATGTCACTTCATGAAAATTTTACTTGTATAAATAAATTCTGAAAATATTTGTTTTAATCAATTTTTGTGAAGAATCCTTAATTTAATCTGACATGAATCACTTTTTTTTTCATATCTAAGAAATAGTTCTTTTCTTTCTTTCTTTTTTTTGGCATCTGGCCAGTTAGGGGTTCCGAACCCTTGACCTTGGTGTGAATAACACAGTGCTCTAACCAATGGAGCCCACCAGCCGCCCAATGGGAGAACTATAATTCTTTGCATAATATTGGCCAAATATACCTGCCCAGTGTTCTTTCTGTAACAATAAGAAATTGAAAAATTATATGCATCTGTTCTTGATAAATTATAAAATGACAGTACCCTTTTAAAATCCTCCTTTTTTGTGTGATATGATAAGATTGGAATAAAATTTACTTTGGTGTTTCTTTGAAAAATATTTGGGGGAGGGGAGAATAAAGTTAAATTTAACTACCACCTCTTGTAACACAAAAATAACCTGGACGTTTAAAAAGATGTTTTATAGTTATCCCATAGAATGAAAAAAAGTCACTGAATACTACTACAATAGGAGTATGGAAACTTAATGGAAAACCAGCTTAACTCTGATAAATAACTGGCAAAACTGAGAATTTTGTTTATTAAATTTCAAGACAGAAGAAATTGTTTTTTCCTTGCACGTTCAAATAGCATTTTCTACCTTAACCAAACATGCTTCCCATTTTAGCACAAACTTCCTCATACTTCAGTACCTTTAAATATTATTTGTCGTGGTTAATGACACTGCTTTATCCACCTTGTTTTTCCACCAAAAATATATATATGACATCCGGTCCCTGTTAGGGAATACATTTTAACCGGGGTTCCCATGGTCTGCATCACCTATTGTTTGAAACAGAATAGGCTGGCAGAGATTAACAGTTGCTTGGCACCTGGAAACACATGATGTGATACCATTACTAAGTATTTTGTAACACAAGCTGTCACTCTCACATAAACTTTATGTTTGTTAGTGACTAGTACAGGTATATAATATTTCTTACTCAATTTCCTTGATGAAGAAGTGCCAGACAGTTTACCTCTCGCTGAGAACCAAACTTTTGTATCATCCTTCAAAGAACTAAGAAACTATATCCAATGAAAAGATACTTTGAGGACCTAGTGACACTATTCCTCTTTCCCTATTTTACAGATATGACCAAAAAAAAAAAAAAAAAAGCACTTCCTTCTAAGAGGATCCATAGGAAAAAACAGCTAAGCACCCATAAAGAAATTAGAGTATTATTATTAGACTCTAACATCAAAAAAAAAAAATCTTTAAAATATATTTTCAAGTTTTTTGTGACTAGGCTTTCCATCCTTATGATTGCTGGCTGCTATGGTTAGAATGTCTCCCCAAAACTCATTGAGCTTGATTCCCATTGTAATGGTATTAAGAGGGTGGGAAATCAGACTATGGTATTTGAAAGATAGGGTCTTTAGGGTATGATTGGATTGTGAGGACTCTGTTCTCATGAATGGATTAAACCACTCATGGTTTAATGGGTTAATAGTTTAATGGGTTATCAGAGAGTAGACTGGTGGCATTATAAGGAGAGCAAGTGAGCATGTAAAAACACTTGCTTAGCCATCTTGCTATATGATTCCTTGTGTCATCTCAGGACATGCAGAATTCCCAGCCAGACAAAGGCCCTCGCAGGGTGTGCCCCTGGACATCAGACTTCCCAGCCTCCAATACTATAAGAAATAAATTCCATTTCTTTATAAATTACCCAGTTTTAAGTATGCTGTAATAAGCAACAAAAACAGACTAATATACTTGCCTACTTTGAAAAAAAAGCTGTTAGCATTAATAGCTGAGATTTGTAGAATTTGTTGCCATGGACAATAGACTGAGTAAATATCAGCAAAATAAAATCTTGATTTCTGAGGAGAAAAGCATTCATCTGTATTATATTTAAGATAACCCAAATGATCAACAAATTGCAATTAAGGACATAAAGTTTCATACTTTACAATTTCTAGCTTCCTAGCAATAATAAAATAAAATTCAATTTTTCATAATTAAAAAAAAATACCAATTATTAAGAAGGCAGTTCTTATTTACACACATACACAAAGAAAGAAGGAATTTCTGACTTCTAAAGAAGAAAAAAGCCTTAATACTCATTTAAAACTGTAATTTTGACACATTTAAAAAATTAAGAAGTAAAGACTACATAGAAAAATCATGTGCCTCTATATATCCTCTTTGAAAGCAGGGCAGGAATTTGAAAACCAAAATACTCTGTGAAAAGCTTAGTTTGGAATTTTGCTATTGCCTATCAAGTCTGTTTGCTCAAGATTTAATATGAATGGGGTCTGCATAAGCACTTAATCATGATTACTTCTTCAATTATTACCTAATAATAAAAGTCTTGATTGTTGACTGATTACAGAAAATAAGATATTATATGAATTATATGAAGAGAAATACTAATAGCAAAACATACTGAATCATTTTCTCTTTGTAAAATACTTTCAATTTTGACTGCCTCCCCAAATGCTGTTTTATATATTTCTATCTTTTAAGGTAGAGCTTCCAAGTCATAATTCTTTAACAAGCTACTTAAATATTTTCATAATTTTATTTCAGAATAAAATTAGTTTGTATTCTATCTACCTAAAATATCTAAATAATAAAGTAAACAGCTAGCCAATTAGCAAATATGTCCCAGGTTATATTTAAATTCAAATGGAAGTGGGGTTCAATATTTGGCCAGATAAGTAATCAAAAAATTAACTTAAATATAATTGTACAAATCATACACATAGAATTAGAGGGAAGAACCTCATTAAATTAAGCAAAATAACAAGAACAAGAAAAAATTAATGAGATGAGCAGCCTCACAGTTGAATCAGAATAGTAAAACAAACAAACAAATAAACAAAAAAACCCAGAAATCTTGAATGGTTCACAGTACACTCTTAAATTCACTCTTCCTGTGGGACAGCCAATAATTTTTTGTTTTCAAGATATGGCTTTAACCCACAAGATACAAAATTTCAATTTGTAAATACAAGTATTTTACATAGAAGATATGGAGCTTAAGTAGAGAAAACTACATAGTAATCTCAAAAGATTCTCATTTCAAAACTGTGATTTGTTCCAAGTCAATTTCCCGTTCACATCATGGACATCATGAGTCATTGTTTCTCCGAACTACGTTCTTGCTCTTTAATGAGTAACCTTTCCAGTATAAATCTGGTTGACCTTCTCACTTTCTGACTTTCTTCCTTTTCTTTTTTTATAACTCGAATTACTTAAAATATTTGCTACTCTAGGTCATCCTGAATATGACTGTAGAATGTATGGGGAATAGCTTTCCCTTTAGTATAATGTAGCAAACATAACTAGCAGTTAACTTACTACATATCTATCATGGTGCTTGATAATCAGACACTTAAAACCAGGTGGTAGTTAGCAAATGGATAGTGGAATCAGAGCGCTTGAGTTCAAATCTCATCTCTAACACTTACTGGTTGTGTGGTCTTGGGAAATTGAATAAAAATTTTTAGCTTTTTTTTTTTTCTTTCTCGTCTGGAAAAAGAAATACTAATACTTGACCTCAGTTACATTTATTGGTTAGATAATTAAAGCCTTTATGGAAACTAAATATCAGAAAGAAAAACTAAGACAGAAAAATATATTATTGTGGCAGGGAGCTATTAATTACATTTTAAAACAAACTGATAGGGTTTTTAACTTAATTTGTACATATTACAATATGAGAAAGAAGAAAACCTATGTCTAGTCCATTCACTAAATATTCACTAAATTTCATAATATACTGATTGACAAGCCAAAAAATTTATTAAAATATTTAGTGAAAATGAACAAATGGTGGAGGTACTAGAAACGGGGCTACATTTTCTATTATATTTACTAATCATGTGTATATGTGTTCTCTTTTTCAAGAATATCTTTGTAGTAAAAATTAAGATTAAAAAAATTTCTTTAACCTCGGGGCAATACAAATATGTAGATGCATCTTGTTTTCTCTATCTTTCTTATGCCTAGCATTTCTAAAATAGCTTATCTCAGTCATATACAAAACAGCATCTCTTTACTTTTTTAAGCGATTATTTTGTTAACAAAAATTATACAGGTATTCTTTTTTCAGTATAAAAAATGAAAATAAAAGTAAGCAAAACTGGGAAAATGATCGCCAAAATTTCAACTACCCTGAGATAACTACTACTAACAATTAGGTGTATCTCCTTCCATGTGTATATGAATATATGTTTTACAAAGATGGGATCCAAATATACACATTGTAGTCTTCATTGGTAATTCCTCTGCCCAGCATAGTGCTTGGCTTATGGTAAGTATATGTAAATAAATGTCTCCATAAATATTTTAGTTAATGAGTAAGTGAATAAATAATTTCTAATAACAAATAGAGGAAGATCAATTTATAAATGTTTGATCAAATGTATAACAAATATTATTAGGATTGTTTTTGAAATTATTTTTTATATTCACGTCAATTTCATGGTAAAGTGCATATTTACTTTTAAACTTTGTCTTCAAGGAACAAAAAGTATCTTTCCATTTATATATTTCTTTTATATTTCAAAGTAGATGTTTTAGTTTTCTTCAATTATATTTCAAGTATCTTGATTTTTTGAAGTTATGAAGAAATACAATGGTTACAATAATAGTAATAACTGTGGTTATACAGGCTTTGCCTTAAATGTTAATAGACATTTTAATGTTTAATGTTAATGTTCTAGTATTTCATTGTGCAGTGTGATGTTGGCAGTTGGTTTCAGAAAGACATTATTTAATGTATTAATAAAGAATATTTATTCACATTCTACTATGAGTTTTCATAAAGAATTGCTTCTTCTGGTTAATTGAGATCACCACTAATCTTCTTTGATCTATTAATGGGATAAATTACATGAATTAATTTCTTAACATTAAATAATCTTAGCATTCTTGGAAGTAATTAAAATAATTACTTTCTGGTATTTTATGTTAGCTCCTGGTATTATTCTTAAGTAATAATGTTCTCTGGTTTTCATTTTTCCCTTCTTTCAGGTATTGGCACCAAGTTTATATTAGCTTCAAAAGACAAATTGAAAAACTATCCCTTTAACTCAATGATCCAAAAAATTAAAATAAAATAAATGTAAGAATTATTTCTACTTGGAAGGTAAGACAGAGCTCCTAAGTAGAATAATCTGTACCTGTTGTCTTTTTTTTTACGGTAGACATTTTATGTAAAAGATTCAATTAAACTTTTAATTTTGACATCATTGTAGATTTGCATGCAGTTGTAAGAAATGATATTGAGAGATCCCAGGTACCATTCATGCAGTTTCTCCCAGTGTTAACATCCTGCAAAACTACAGCACAAGATCACAACCAGTATATACATTGATACTATCAAGATAAATTTCCATCACCACAAGGATCCCTCATGTTGCCTGTTTAAAGCCACACTACTTTCCTCCCCTCTCCACCTCAACTCCTACCACAGTGCTTCCCCACCTTATTTGATTTCTTTCATCAGTTTTTATAGTTTGCAGCACATAAATCTTGTACATGTTTTGTTGATTTGCACCTAAGTATTTCATCATAAATAATGTATTTTGAATTTTGGTGGCCACATGTTTATTGGTAGTATAGTCATGCATCAGTGTTCACAAGGGCATTGCTTCTAGGACACTCCCCTACTCCCTGTGGATACCAAAATTCATGGATGTCAAGTCCCTTATTTAAAATGGAATTGTATTGCATATAAACTGCGCCCGTTCTATGGTATACTTTAAATCATCTCTAGATTCTTATAATACCTAATACAATGTAAATACTATGTAAATAGTTGTTATATTATATAGGATTTTTCATTCTTATTATTTTTTATGGTTATATTGTTACTTTTTATTATGTTTGTTAAAAATATTTTTGATCTGTGGGTGGTTGATCCACAGATGTGGAACTCATAGATACAGAGGAATAGAAAATTGTACATAAATATACAGTTGTTTTTTTTTTTTTTTTTTGAGAGGATTTCCGTGCATTTATTTATTTATTTATTTTGGCAGCTGGCTGGTATGGGGATCTGAACCCTTGGCATTGGTGTTATAACACAGTACTGTAACCAGTTAAGCTAATTGATCAGCCGTTACAATTGATTTTTGTATGTTTATGTTGTATCTTGTATCCTGTGACCTTGCTGAACTTACTTATTAATTCAAGGAATTTTTTTGTGGATTCCTTGTACTTTCTACATAGACAGATACATTATTTGCAAATAGAGTTTTATTTCTTTCTTTCCAACTGTTTGCCTTTTATTTCTTCTTCTTGCATTATTGCATTGGCCAGAACTTCCCAAACTATGTTGATTAAAGGTGGTGAGACTAGAAACCTTTGCCTTTTTCCCCAGTCCTTGGGGGAAAGCATTCAGTCTTTCACTGCCAACCGTGGTGTTATTTGAATTTTGTCAAATGCTGTTTCCACATCAATTAATACGATCATGAGATTTTTCTTGGCCTGTTAATATGGTTAATTACATTGACCCACCTTTCTTTGTTTGAAATAAACCCCACTTGGCCATGGTGTACAATACTTTTTAAATATTGCTGAATTCTATTTGGTAACATTTTATTAAGAATTATTGCATCTATATTCATATAGTTTGTTGGTCTGTAGTTTTTTGTTTTGGGGTTTCTTTTTGGATCATCTTTGTCTTGTTTTGGTGTCACGGTGATATTAGCCTCATAAAATGGGAACTGTTCTCTCCTCTTCCTTTTTTTTTAAAGTGATTGTGTAGAATTGGTATTAATTTTTCTTTCAATGTTTGGTAGAACCCCCAGTGAAATTATCTTGGACTGGATATTTCTTTTTGGGAATTTTTAAGTTATAAATTCAATTTCTTTCTTTTTTTTTTTTTTTTTTGAGTAATCACTTTTTTAAAATCTAAGTTGTCAAATTTGTGTGTGGAGTTGTTCATAGCACTTTATTATCCATCATTTTGATGTCTGTAGGGTGTGTAGCAATATCCCCTGTTTTGTTCCTGATATTGGCAAATCACATCTTTCTTTTTTCCTTTGTCAGTCTTGCTATATCTTTCTCAATTTTACTGGTATTTTAAAGAGATAACTTCTTGTTTCATTGATTCCCTAATGTTTTTCTGTTTTCAACTTCATTGATTCCTGCTCTCATCTTTATTAGTTTCATCCTTCTTCTTGATTTGTGTTTATTTTGATCTTCTTTTTTCTAGGTTCTTGAGGTGGGAATTTAGGGAATTGATTAGAGATTTTTCCTTTTTTCTGATGTAAGCATTTAGAACCATAATTTCCCTCTTAGTACTACCTTAGCTACTGTGTCTCACAAATTTTGACATGTTGTACTTTCATTTTCATTTATTTAAAATATTCCTTGATTTTCCTTAAAACTTTTTTTTAATGAGTTTTTTTTTTTTTCTGTTGCTTGCTTGTTTTGCAGCTGGCTGGGATGGGTATGTGAACCTGTGACCGGTATGTGAACCTGCGACCTTGGGTTTATAAGGTGTGCTCTACCCAACTGAGCTAACTGGCCAGCCAGAACTTCTACCTGACCCATGGATTATTTAGAAGTGTGTTGGTTAGTTTCTAAATGTAGGTTTTCCTGTTATGTTTCTCTCATTAATAATAGCAGTTACCTCATATTATTGTTGTAAGTATTAAATATGTTAACACAGAATAGTGCCTGGCATATAATAAACACTTAATAAATTTTATCATTGTTATTATTTTTAATCATTAAGATCTTATACACATTGTTTCAACAAATAGGTAAAAAAAAGGAAAAGCCCTCTAATTTATTTACTAAAGCTGTTTTAACTTTGATGCTAATACTGGTGAAAGAGCGTCCATGAAATTAAAATTATAGACCCAGTCATTTATGAAAATAGATGTAAAATTAAAAAAAAAATATTTTCAAATTATTTCAGTTATGTGTTAAACAATAATGATAATGATAATAATACTTCATGAGGAAAGAGGTTTTCAAAAAAAAAATCTATGAATGCAATGCATTCGAACACTGATTAAATTAGAAAAAGAATAAAATCGACTTAGGATGTAGACACATTTTATGAAATTCAGCAGTCATTTAAAAAGACAAGCAAGCAACCTAAGAACATAAAATAAATTCCTAAACCTGATGAAGGGTCTTTATCAAAAATGCAACAACAAAAAGTACATATGATAGAGCAACATTCCCATTCAAGTCAGGTAGAGAAAACATTTTGATTGTTCGACACTATACTGGAGAGTTTCAGTAATGTAATAATTAAAGAAAGAGAAAAGTGAAGAATTAAAATTAGAAAAGAAGAAATAAAACTATTGTTATATGATGATTTGTGTGGATAAACCTAAGATTTTATAGGTAAGCTCATAAAACTCAAAGAGACTTCAGTGTTGTGATTGGATAAAATATGTGTGAAAATCAATAGGTTTCTTATATATCAGCAGTAGTAAATGTAAAAAGAAGAAAATAATATAAGAAATAAACAAAAGAAAAAGCTTTTTTCAGCTTTTGGAGGATAATTGAAAAACCATTGATAAACATAATTAGAGAGAATTACAAAGACAGAAGCAAAAATGACAAAGAACCTCCCATGTTTTCCTTTAAGAATCTCCAACATTTGAAAAAGTTAAAATAAATGCACTTCTGTTAGTACCTACACAGATATCAATCTATTTTATTAACTAGGTTCATTTCCATCCCTTTTACTATCAAATTGTGGTCTAGGTCAGGGATCATTGGTCATATAAAGGAAAAGCAAGTGTGGATATTTAGAATGCAAACCTTAGCATTTCCCATTCTGGTAAGCTCAGTGGGTGATACCATTAGGCCTGAGCCAAAATGCAAGGACTTGCTTCCAAATAGCTTGACCTAAAATAAAGATAATAGAGGAGATATTTTCTTTGGTTTCCTTTCACAATTGCTTTGGGTTTTTTGTTTGTTTGGATAAAAACACCAAGGATCATTCCACCACTTGGTTAAAGCATGTTTCTTACAGAATTCCTTTCTTCCCCAGATGCAGAAAACAACCCTGTTTAAGTTAGTGCAGTAAATCTAAGAAATAAAGGAACTATTATCACCTCTTTATCCAGTTGACAACAAAGATCTGTGTTAAACTTACATTTCAGAAGTGTATTCATTCAGCTCTACAAAGTGAAAACTTTTTACAAGCACCAATTTCCTCTGGACTTATTCGTGTTTCAACTAAATGAAGTGACTATTGGCTCTTTTTAAGTAGTCAAAAATAAGGCTATTTCCTATTAGCCTCAAAAGGATAGTTTATAATTCCATCTCAGTTTTAAATTGCTATCCCATCTAATATTTCTTCTGATTTTTATAGCAGCCTTGTGAGATAGGCAAGTACTATCATTATTATTTTATAAGTGAAGTAATAAAATTTCCAAGAGATGATGTGATTTTCAGTAGAACTTGGTCTTCTGGTTCTTTGCCTAATGTTCTTTTATTAAATTCATTTACTTAAACATTTATTCATCAACTCATATTTACTAAGTGCCTATTTAGGCCAAACCATTGCAGGCACTCTGCTGCCTGTCAAATTTGATTGTCACTATTCTTTGTAAGTAAGAAAGATTTCCAGTGTCAAGAAATTCCAGTATTAATTATCAAGAGAAGATCCCTTTAATTCTTTAATTTTAAAAACTGGCCTATATTATGATTACAGTGCTCCCAGACATCAGTTTTGATAATGCATTTAGCCTGAGTTCATGAGAATTTAAATAACAATACTGCTGATATTGAGAGCAATGAAGTCAGTATTTGATAGCAAACATTTCAAACATCTTTTCCCTAAAGGTAGATGAATTTGGCTTGCAAGGTGATAAAGTCAGACCATTTATAAACCTATGAGCCACTTTAACAATTACTAATACAGCAAGTATTAGAAGCCCATAATTTTTGTCTAACAAATACACTCTAATATGCTCTAATATGTTGTTTGTATTCTCTTTTTCCAGGTACATAATATGATCAATCCCTTTCCTATTAGACATAAAAAAAATCTCACTTTTTAAAGATAAACCACAATATTTATTCTATAACATATAGCAGATGCTCATTACTTTTTTTTTTTTCTTAGCCGATAACTTTTAAACTCCTGTGAATGCAAGGAAGTAACACAAGAAGTGGGTAGCAGGGAGTCAGTAGTGAATTCAGCAGCCCAACTTCCTTACTGCTCCTCGGAGCCAAGTGCATCTCAGACCATTGTTTATATCCGAATATGGGAATTTCAGTGTTCAGACACAAGGTTTATTTCTCCCACGTACTTATCCAGTTGTTCTACACTATTTACTGAAAAACTTTCCTTTCACCATTGAATTACTATGGCACCTTTATATCAATGATCAATTAATCACATATGTGTGGGTCTATTGCTGGACCCCATTCTGTTCTACTGATCTGTTTTTCGGTCTTTACACCAATACTGGACTATCTTGTTACTGTAGCTTTCTAATTTGGCTTGAAATCAGATATCGTAAATCCTCATCAGAGAAGAACTTTGCTTGTCTTTCCCAAGATTGTTTTAACTACTGTGGCTTTTTTGCATTTCCATATTAACTTTAAAATATACTTGTAGTTTTCTACAAAAAAAAGTCTCATTGGTATTTTATGCAGATTGTATTGAATCTATAGATTGATTTGTGGACAATTGACATCTTAGCAATATTTTCTCCTAATTCATTAACACGGCATATCTTCATTAATTTAGGTCCTTTTAAATTTATTTCAGCATGTTTTTTATTTTTATTGTAAAGTTTTTGTCCAACATTTGTTAGTCTTTTTAACTTAAAAATGTTATAAATAATTTTATACATATTATATTGCAAATAATTTTTTATATTTAATGTTTCCAATTGCTGCTAGTTTATAGAAACACAATTAATTGATTTTGGCATATTAATCTTGCATTTTGCCAACTTGCTAAATTACCTTATGAGTTTTGAGGTTTTGTAGATTTCTTTGTATGTTATTTTTTAAAAAATGTTGTCTGTGAATAAAACTCATTTTAACTCTGCCATTATTTTTTTTCTTTTCATTTCTGTCTTGCCTGAAGGTATTGGCTGGTACCTTCAATACAAATAGAAGTGGTTAGAATGGATAGCTTTACCTTCTCAAACTTAAGAGAAAATAATTTAATAAATCATTGTTTAGTATAATATAGCTGTGGCTTTTCATAGGTATGTCTGAAAATGACTGCTCTTTTTCTAAGAAGACTAAGACTAAGAAGTTCCTTTTTGTTTTTAATATTTGGGGAGAGTTCATCACGAATGAAGGTTGAATTTTGTTAAATGCTTTTTCTCCATCTGTTGAGTTGGTCATATTATGTTAATGTGGTAAATTTTTACCTTGATTAAGTTTTGAATGTTAAATAAATCACATTACTTGGATTAACCCAACATGGTTATGTGTACTATTCTTTTTAGATATTGCTGAATTCGATCTGCTAGCATTTTATATCATTGTTTCTGACTATATCAAAGATGGATGTTGATCCTTAATTTTCTTTGGTATAATATATTTTCTTTGATATAATATACATATTTTTATAACAATAGGTTTTAGTATTGAGATTACGCTGACATCATAAAACAAGGTGAGAAATTCCATTCCTTTTCTATTTTCAGTAAAAGTTTATGTAGACTTTGTTTGTTTGTTTGTTTGTTTGTTTGGTAGGATTCAACAGTAAAATAATTTTGCCTTGAAGCTTTCTTTGTGGAAATTCTAATTATAAATTCAATTTATCTAATAGACGTAGAGATATTCTGACTTTTTATTTTATTTGTTTCAGTTTTGATAAGTTGTTTATCTCAAGGACTTTGTCCAGTTCATTTAACTTTTCAAATTTATTGGCATAAAGTTATTTGCAAATTAAAAAAAATTTTAATGTTAGTATAATCTGAAATGACATATCCTCTTTCAGATTTGATATCAGGAAGTTAAATTATTCCTTTTCCATGATCAGTCTTCCTGAAAGTTTATCAATTTTATCAATCTTTCTGAAGAAGTGACTTTGGCTTTGTTGATATTCTCTGTTGTTTGTTTTCTATTTTATGTAGTTCTGTTGTTATATTTACTCCTTTTTTTTCTTCTTATTTTGGTTTAATTTGCTCTTGTTGTAGTTTTTAAAGATAAGAACTTAAATGATCAATTTAAAACATTTCTTCTTTCCTAATATAGCATTTCAAACTATATATTTTCCCTAAGCACAGTTAGGTAAACTCTACAAATTTGGTATGCTGTATTTTCATTAACAATAATTATTTAACCCATTATTTATTTTAAGACATTTCTCTTAATTTTTAATATTTGAGGATTTTCTAGTTACCTTTTGTTATTGATTTCTGATTTAACTCCATTTCAGTAAGATAATATGTTTTCTAAATTTTTAATCTTATAAATTGAAACATATTTTATGCCCCAGAGCATATAGTGCATACTAATTAGTGATTCATGTAAACTAGAAAATAATGTATATTCTGTAATAATTATTGGGTTTCATATTCCATAAATGTCAATTAGGTTGATCTGATTGATTGTGTTACTAAAAATCTTGTGTATCATTACTGATTTTTTTTTTTTTTTGGCCTATATTGTTCATCAATTACAGAGTGAGAAAGTTAAAATCTACAACTTAGATTTGTCTGTTGTTCCCTTTAGTTCTGCCAGGTTTTGGTCAATTAATTTTGAGTCTGTATTATTAAGTTTAAACTCATTTAGGACTGTAAGGTATTGCTAAGAATTTATCTTTTTATTACTCTAAAATATCTTTATCTCTGTTAATAATCCCTCCCATTCACAGAGATATACGTAATAACTTCGTATAGCATACATTATACGAAGTTATACGATTTTTTTTTTTTTTGGCCTATATTGTTCATCAATTACAGAGTGAGAAAGTTAAAATCTACAACTTAGATTTGTCTGTTGTTCCCTTTAGTTCTGCCAGGTTTTGGTCAATTAATTTTGAGTCTGTATTATTAAGTTTAAACTCATTTAGGACTGTAAGGTATTGCTAAGAATTTATCTTTTTATTACTCTAAAATATCTTTATCTCTGTTAATAATCCTATGCTTGAAGTCCACTTTGTCTCTGACTAGTATTGCCATATTGACTTTTTATGCTTACTTTTTGCAAAGTATATCCTTTTCTATTATTTTCCTTTTAATATATTTGTGCCATTGTGTTAAAATGTGTCTTGTCTACATCTTAGAGGTGAGTTTTGCTTTTTTATCTGGTCTGACAATCTCTGCTTTTTTAATTAGAGAGTTTAGTTCATTGATATTTAATATGATTATCGATATCATTGAATTCGGTTTACCATCTTGCTGTTTGTTTTGTAGTTCTCTCAACTGTTTTTGCTTTTCCTCTCTTGTGTCTCCTTTTCTACCTTCTTTTGGGCTAATCTATTATTGTTTAGTACTCCATTTTAATCTCTCTGCTTGCTTTTTAGCTATTCTGTTTTGCATTATTACTGAGTATTTGGTTTAGAATTGTAATATGTCTCTTTTACTTATCATACTCTGCTTAAAGTTTATTCAGCATGTATTAAAGTAAAATTCCAATCATTACCCTTATCTTTCATTCTGTTGTCAAACATTTAACATTTACATGCATAATAATTGCTATAATAGAGTGCTATTATTTTTACATTAAACAATCCAGTCTTCTTTCAAAGAAACTATGAGGAGACAAAAAAAAGATGATTATTTATACTTACCCATATATTTGCCATTTCTGATGCTCTTCATTCATTCCAGTATATCTAAATTTCCTTTTCATGTTACTTGGCTTCAGGTTGAAAATTTTGTTTAGCATTTTTGGATGTGCAGGTTATTTTTTTAAATGAATTTTTTCAGACTTCTTTTATACAACCAGTTTTTATTTTAGCCTCATTTTGAAACATCATTTTTGCTGAATATAAATGTTTAGGTTGATAATATATATAGTTTCCTTTCAGCACTCTAAAGATGTTACTCAATTGTTTGCTGGCCTCAACTGCTCTAACGATAAGCTGTAGTTCTGACCACGAGCTAGCATTCTTGTGTCTGGTACACTGCCCTGGAATTTCCATCTGCTTTAACAGCTTAGATTTTCACTTTTTACCCTCTTGGCTTGGCAATATCATTGTTCCACTGTGTTCCACCTTTCTGCACCATGCCAGGAAAGCCAGGCAGAAAACCGAAGTGAACATGGGACTCATGCTAATGTTTCCCTTCCTGCAAGGATTAGAGTTATGAACTTCCTGTTGTTCAATGCCTGCAGAGAGTTGACTCATATATTTTGTCCATTTTTAAACTATTGGTGGGAGAGCAAGTCTGGCTATATACTAGCTAGAAGTGACATATGAGGCTACTTCAGGAAGCTCATAGAAAGATTCATATTATCGTTTAATTTTATTTTTCTATGAACTTTTTGAAGTATCCTCATATCTCTGACAATTTTTAAAAGTAGAGTTATATACCTAAGTGAAGCATATTTGGTCATCTTCTACATTTCATAAACTTTTTTTTTTTTTTTTTTTGCTGCCATTCATTCTTTTGCTGCCTTTCCAACATGGAGAAATTAATTTACATATTAATCACCAGTCTTTATATTAAAACCTACAGCAAATATTTGTTTCCAAATATCCCTACCCATCAGTTACTGACATGAATTGAATTGTGTCCCCCAAGTTTTATGTATTAGAAGCTTGATCTCCATTGTGACTGTTAAGAGGGTGGGAAATCCTATTATGATGATTGAGTACTGGGGACTTGAAGAGGTGCTTAAGTTGATGGTTTAATGGTGGTCCTGGCTATCGTTTGGAGGGCTTTCAAAGGAGAGCACATGAGGAGCTCTGTCCCTCTCTGCTCTAACATTTCTGCCATGTGAGACCCCTGGGTCACTGTCACCACCACCAAGGCCTTCACCAGATGTGTTCCCTGGACTTTGGACTTCCCAACCTCCAAAAGTGTAAGCAATAAATTTTGTTTTCTTTATAAATTACCCAGTTCCAAGTATTTTTGTTGTAAGCAAAAGAAATGGACTAATACAGTTACTATGATGTAGCTTAAAAGTGATAAAATGACAAATATTTCAGGAAGAAAAAAGCAAAAAGCAAGTTACAGACAAAGATTAAAATAGCCTGTTAAGGTAAAAGAAAAGATAGATCATTTAAGATTATGTATTAAGGAAGTGATAAGAAGAAATTCTGTAATCATGATGTAAAATCCCAGGGAATAATTTAATCTGAAAACAATTAACACTCGTTTTTGGGAAATGTTGTATTTTCACCTAGCTAGTATTTAAGTGAATTTTAAGACCTGAGGGTAGACATTATTCTGTTTACTAGTAAAACTGCAACTTTTTGCAGTGTAGTTATGAATAAATAAAGAGTCAAGTCATTACATGTTGACACCCATCCTGGTTCTGGCGTATGTCACATATATTTCTGAAGTTTATATCAAAGTCAAGTATTATGTATAGAGTATCTCACAAAGACCCCAAATTATCTGGAAATCCTTAACATATCACTTTTTAAACTCTCTTTTTTTCCCACTAGAGTCAGCTCTTTTTAGTTACTCTGTATTATTTATCCTCAAACTTTTTCATTCTTGTTTTGTCCTTTTATTATTGAGTTAATATATGTTTTTAGAAATATATCAGGGTGAAAACTTAATAATAGGATTATTCTACTGGAAAGGAGATGGGATTGGGTGATTTCTAAGATTCTTTGATAGAAGAAACCTCTCAAAATTAAGAGGTTTTAAACAAATAATAAACTAATAAATGGCAGCATGCATTCATTTGGGAAAGGGACAACACATTTAATAAAATACTTTGTAAGATAAATAAACAAAAAGGTACGTAGATAAGTAGATAAATAGATAGATAATGAGAGATATAAAATTAAAACTTTTAATAATGCCCCAACATCCCTATTCTTCTCAGAACACTTATTTACCATTACATAGAAGAGGATGAATAAAGGATTCGAAACATTATTTCAATTGTTACCATTGCTGGCTGTCTATCTTACTTTCATTATGAGATAGGTGTTATGTGATAAAACCATATTGCTTCTTCTGTTATGAGATAAGAAAATCATATTGCTACCTAGTCATAGTTGCATTTAATTCTTAATTTAGAAATAAATTTAGGAAGATGGCTCTAGAATAAGAATAACAGATTTTTAGGGAGGGTGGACTTTCAGCCTGGGAAAGACCACAGTTCTAAAATACAGGGTCACGAAGTATAATTTAAGGTTTTTTTTGTTTTGTTTTGTTTTTTTCTGGGAGCTAAAAAAAGCTATGTAGAAAACATTCATACTGATTACTTTCTTCTTCATTTTGGTTTTAGATTCTTTTCTAATTAGTTTGATTTTCTCCTCCCTGTAAACTTCCTTCTTTTCTCATTGAAAATGAAAGAATATTTTAATAACTATATCTATCACTTATACAAATACACATTTTATTATTTAACAGTGCGTTCCCAAAAAGCAAAAAATCAAGACTTTGTAGGCGTTATATGCAAAAGTTGACACATTGTGGACTTAATTTTGTATTGACATTAAGAAATGATGTCTTTATATTGATGTTGACTGGAATTCCAGCCTAAGGAGGAATCTTGCAGTGATCATCAACCACACAAAAATAAAAGATCTTGATATCCAAGAACATATGGAAAAACCTATAGATGTTAGCATTGAAAATATTACACTGAAAATGATGGAACATCATAAATTTTAGTGTAATTACAAGGTGAAGGAGAATAGTTTTTCTACTGTTTTCCTTGAACTTTTTATATAGTAAGGATATATATTTTGTGTGTCATGTTTATGGAAACTATTCTTCCCAGCTTGTTAGTTGATGGCAATAGTTCCTAACACATAATATAACACAAGCATGGAGATAAATAGCCGGGTGGTGATTAAATAATTTGGTCCTTTAGTCTTTTATGAATGGAAGATAACTGCATGCTTCATTTAGATCTTTAAACCTTGTAGATTATAATGGTTAATTAAAAATGAGAACTAGGGAAGTAAAACATAATTATTTACTCCCTTTATAACTGAAGAAAACAGAATACATCTGGGGCTAAAAAGGAAAGTCTAGTCACAAAACAAGAACCCAGTAATTTATTTTCTTGATTTCAGGGTCTAATCACTTACGCATTTTGAAATATGGAGCTCTACTGATTCTTTAAACTATATAAACAACACATTCAAAAGTGAAAACTTGTTTTAACTCATATTAATACATGGTGTATTTTCCTCTTTAGCTTTTCTTTCTTTGAATTTTCAATAAGCTTTACTCTTAGTCAGCTTTTTTTCTTTTTAAGAGATCTGATTGTACTTTCAAAATATTTAATCTTTAATTATTTCCCCTTTGTAGCATTCTATCTACATGATAACCGTTATCTTTTTAAATAATGAGTTAAGTGAAATATTAGATTGAACCAAATGGCCATTTTTGTATCTCAAAAACAATAAAATATCAGCAATTTCCCATATGGTTTAATCTAATATATTTTTGTTGTCATTTCATAGCAATATCATTTTGCAGTAACATCCCTTCCCCAATTAACAAAAAAAATCTATTCCATTTACTATTTGGTCAATGCATTTAATGGTGTTCTCATAGTGGGTAAGGAATAAATCAAGTATATTTTCAAATAGCGTAACTTTTATCAGGGTTCTGAGGTACCTTAGGAAACACAAGCTTCAATACTCTATGTGATATTCTAATCATAACCACAGAAATTGAAGAACTGAATGCTAATTTAGCCTGTCCCAGAAAACAGGCTCAACTAATACCTTCATTCTTCATAGAATTAGAATTTTAGAATAGAAAGTTTATCAACTGTATATGTGTTTGTTATAGCTTATGTCTATTTACGTATTCCTAGTTTTTTGCAATAATCCAGTAATTAGCCTTCCATTAATTAGCCTGTTTCTGTTAATTAATAAAGGTTTTTTTCCTAGTCAACTCAGGGATAAAATCACATATCTAACTCCAATTTGCTTTTCACAACAATCCTATCAAATTGTACCTAACTCCTTCACAATGTACCCCATTTAAAGCAGTTCATACCTTATAGTCAATATATCTACTTTAAAATTTTAATAATATTAATGTATTTATATAAATTTATTTTTCCCTGACAGCTATTCTACCATTTCGTTGAGGTCTAAATTAAGACTACTCTCAAAGAAACATTAGCAACTCTTTAGAACCCACAGAGATCTATTTTAGCCTCTTCTCAACTCAAGGAACAATTAGGGAGGGTGTGTGTGTGTGTGTGTGTGTGTGTGTGTGTGTGTGTGTGTGTGTGTAAAGTGCCCAATTGTTCATTTATTACACTTGAATTGCTACATTATTTTTCTTAACTTTCCATGCTTTTATAATTAGTCTTCATGAATATGGTAGATTGAGAGCTCTTTGGTTGGGACCTGTGCTTTGTTTTGATTGATAAACCACAATTTGATCTAACCAAATCAAATTTTGATACATGTCTTATCCACAGCCCCATTCTATTGTTGAATTACAAAGAATCCATGAAATCAACTTTCAGTCAACCACTTTCCCTTGTCCAGTTTTCCTAGGTGGATTTTTGGGACTGAGAGTGCATAAACATTTCCTCGTGGAGTAGGAGATAACTAGTCTGAGGCTGAGAGTAAGGGAATAAAGCTTCATCAAAGAGGCCTCTGCTGGAAGAAAGGAGGTGAGTAGTAGAAATGCAAAATGTATTTTTTATGAATTTACTTACTGATTACTGATGGGTCATGTGACTGTGGCGGGGTTGAGAATGAAGAAGCATCCACAATAACCCTAAGGATCCTGTCTTTGCTTGGGGATGTGCTCAGCCCAAGAACAAAAACCCTATTTTATTGTGATAGCAGGCAAACCTCATTTATTCATTCAACGAGTATTTTTTGAGCTTTCACTATGTTCTAATTGTGTACATAATTCTCCTAGTTTCTTCCCTCCCATTCACAGAGATATATTTCTGGTTGACTCTATTTGAAATTGGTTTTGTTAAAAAGAGAAAGTTCAGTTTTGTAATCATTTACCTGCTTTTGATAGATTCTCTTTCATGCAAGCACTGTTGTCTTCAAAGGTGTGTTTCAAACATTGAACACTGCCCCATCATCAGGTACCCATATCATTTATTTTTGTTCATTTCTCTAGGAAATTATTTTTAACCCAAGTCTCTGAGTCTGCACCAGTTTCCACTTTGTTATACATATATTCTCTTCAACTAATAGAAAAGCCAAGTCAGTTAAAAACGAAAAAGCCCCAATAATTGCTTTGCTGATTTAGAAATTGCTATAGCTAATTTAATCTGTTGTCTGGATGGCTAAAGTCTCATGACAGCCAAATCAGCCATGCATATACTAATCCTAGAAATTAGAGCTGGTGGGGACAATGGCAACCGTCTAGTCACAACACTCATTCTGCAGTTGAGAAAACAGAAGCAGAAGAGGTGAAGAAGCTCGCTCTAGGTCTCACTCCCAATTTATGTCTCTTTTCATGAGTTGCCAAGAGAAAGGTTAAGCTAACATGCTTCATTTCTTCGATTCTCACTGAAATTACTTGTTTTTCTATCAATAGGCTTTGAAAAAAGGGAACCAAAAAGTGTCTTGAGGAGACAAATCATCACAGGGCTTTTCTGCTTATTTATCCCTTTTTCTTTATTTCTTTGAATGTTGAATTATGACATTTCCATTGCTTCTGACCCTTTCTATGTTCCTGTAAATCGTGATGGTCCAAAACCGCCTTTCAAATACTGAGCTCCACTCCCTTTCACTTATGTGCATCTGATTTTTTTTTCTTCTCTTGTCAAGAGGAATAGTGTCTGTCAACATTTTTAGAGGACAAATTATGTGTAAGCAAGACCATTTTTAAAGTTCCTGGTACAATAGATGACCAGTCCAAATATTTGTCCAATACATGCTGTGCTTCATGGATGGCTGCTGATCATTATATTGAGGGCAATAAGCAAGGTTTTCTTCCAAGGTACAGACTGGATTTCAAAAATACTTGATAGAGACAATTCCATTGGAAAGAATGATGGGATCTTTTGCAGTTAGTCTGAGCAAAGCAGTTGAAATGAAATCCAGATAACACTGTTACTGTCCTTTACTATCTGCAAGGAGATCAAGATTTATTTTGCACAAATTACTCAAACCCATTTTACTAGAAAAAAGACTCAGATACTAGGCAGATATAGGAAGTTATAATCCTTTCATCGTAATAAAATATTAAAAAGCTTAAACATTTGTAAAGTTAAAGATTGTGATATATATGTAATTTATGACTACATGTGAAGGGAAAAGTGGAAAAAAACAAGTGCTGGCAAACATCTGCCTTCCACAGAGTTTCATTTTTGTTTTTTGCAAGTATTTGAAAGAATGTTTGGCAGTTACTTTTTCCTGAATCACGATGAGGAAAGCATTGCATAGCAAATGTGTCTCAAATGAATGGCATCGTGTTGTTTGTGAGAGAGTTACCTATCTCTTTTTCAGTAATTCAATATTTTGCCTTCAGCGGTAAACAATACCTTGTCTTTTATATCTCATTCTTTCATACGTTTTCTCACGATTAGGAGCTGTAGTACTCAGGTACTCTGCTTTAGAAAAAAACTCAAAGAACAGTAACATTTGAATGGACTTTAGAGAAGATTTTATCAATTAAAAAATTTTTTACAAATAAGAAATAAGTCCCCAAAAGGCTAAATGACTTGCCCATTTTTCCCTAAAATTCCTACTGATTGTTGTACTTTTTAAAGATACCCTGATTTCTATACTGTTATGAATTTAAGGGGCTATGTTAGCTTAAACACTTTTTAACTACCTTCCTACTTTACTCCTAACAACTGACATATATTAAACACCTATTATGTACTAAACACCATGCCACACATCCTCATTCATTATAACCCTATGAGGGAAGAACTTTATTTTCCTAATTTGGCAGATTAGAAAATTAGACTCAGGTCAAATAACTTTTTCAAAATCACACAGCTAATGATTCATGAACCCAGAATTTGAACCATAGTAGTTTGATCCCTAATTTACTATTCTATGCTTAAAGAGAGCCTATATAGATAGGGCTTAGGTACATTAAATCATAATACAAGGGCATAATATATACATATATATATATTTCTTTTATCTGATGAAGTTTAAAATTTAGTTGAGAGTTGGATACAGCCATCAATTTGTAGCCATAAAAATATAACCACCTATATAGAAATGTTTTCAGCATAGTGCCTGGGCTTAAATAAATGCTTCAGATATTTGTTGAATGACTGAATGAAAGACATCAGATGATACATACTAAGTAAGTAGTACAGATGGTAATTGCCATTCAAGTTTATAGGAGGAAAAAAGAAAGCATGCCTCTTCTGAAAACATTAATTAAACTACATTTTAAAAAATCATAGAAAGAAAAGAGAGAGAGAGAAAGAAACAACAAACACACTACTATATTGAACTCTCAGAAGGAGAGAACAGAACTATGGTTATAAGAGGGAAGAAGAGGGAGAGGGAGAGGGTTTAGGGAGAAATTGGTTAAAGGACACAAGGAATGAGTATGTTTTGTAATATCGAATATGCCAACTATCCTGATTTGATCATCACATATTGTACACAGATATTGATAGTGAACTCTGTACCCCACAAACATGTATAATCAATTATATTTCAATAAAAAGTAAATAAAGATATGACAATGAGGAAAACATTAACATTGATGTTGCTTAGTCTAATAAAATGGCACAAAAACTATTATATTGAGACACTCTCATCTATCTCAATAAATTATCTCTGACGGTGACAAAGGTGATGTTTTTAACAGCAAATGCTGTTTATTAATAAGCAACATATTCAAACATCTATTTATCTTACAAACTTTAAGACACCTGAAAGTAAAAACCGTGTTTTATTAGTTTGATTATCTAACATACATTAAAATCTTTGATGTATACTGGGTGCATACTAACATTTGTGGATTTGCAATTAAATTTTATATTTCTTATGTATAAATTCAAGCAACTTTCTGAGAACCTATTTTTATTTGTATTTCTTAGTTGGAATGTCTTCCCATGTCCCATTCTGTCTCAGGCTTACTCCATACTTTCTCTCACAATCTTACAGACTCCCCAGTCTTTATTCTTCAGGTTTGACATTTTGTTTCTTTTACTTTCACTGTTTTAAATCATTTTTGTTTTTTATAATTCTATATAATATTTTGAAACTGAGTAATACAATATTATCTGTATTTTATTTGATATATTTTACTCATTTTAACATGCATAGCTTTTTATATGATTTCTAATAGTTCTTTAAAAAAAATATATATATATATATGTTTTTCTTATATAGAATTGTCCCCATACCAAAGAGAACAGTCAGATTTTGCGGTGTAAATAATTCTTTTGGGCACTGGGCATATGGTTTATCATAAAACAGAAATTCACTAAGGAATTAACAACCTCATTTATTTCTTGAGTTTACCTAATGTCTAACAATGTCTTTCCAAGTAGTGGCTTAAGTACTGAGTGAATGAGGTTCTTCTAAAGACATTTTAAAAACAGATAACTTTTCCTCTATCATCTGGATTATTTAGTATCCTAACAAATGCTAAACTCTCCTGTGTTATTTATATACGGATGTTTAATATAGATTCTTTCCTATCAAAAATTATTTTTTTAAGAGGAAGTATTTTCTTTTCAAACCTAACAACATAAACACATGGCCTGTGCAGCTGTTTAAAAGTGGTGAGTGGAAAAAAAAAAAAAAAAAAAAAAACAATTGGTAACTCACTGCTGTTGGCTCCCTCCAATAGAGAGCAGCTTGTATGAAAACCATGCTAGAACAAAAAAGTCATAAGAACAAAGTCTTAATTAGCCTTGCTTAGCTTTGCCAGAGGCAAAATAACTGGCTTTTTATTCACTGCACCTTTATGATAAAATAATGTATCCAAATAATTGTTTTGAAAGATGTAGGGCATGTGTATTTATGTTTTTATTATAACACTTAAATATGAGAAACTAAAGAAAGAATACGTTTTTTAATTCGTATTTAAAAAAATCTGTCCTGTATATATATTCCATCTTGCTTTTTCTTAAACACTGCTCATTTCTCTAAGCTTCTATTCAAAACGCTTTACCCTTGTTTATAGCATAAACTACAAATACCTTAATCTGGTATTGCAAGTAAAATCTATTTTAAGGCTACCTTTACAGTCTTACCTTTTTTTTAAATTCACAATATTTTAACATTTACTTATACATACACTCTTACCTTTTGTCATTCCCATTAAGGAAACTTCTATTCACACCGTGTCCTTCACTTACTTTCTCTTGAATAATTTTTCTTTTTGCTCCTTCTAAACATCTGCTCTTTGTATTCTCTGCTTATTACAGGTCATAGTACTCTCTCTCCACCTTTTTAGAATTCATTGTGCTTTTTATCTATACCTTTTATGTATTCATTAATCAAACATTTCGCTGTTAAAAAGTGGCTTTGTGATTAAAGGAGCATTTGTCTTGAAAGATAAGAAACCACAATTGCAATGTTTAATTCCAGTTTTCAAGAAAAAACGGTGTGACCCTGGCAAATCAATCAAACTTCTTTTGGTCTCAGATTTATGAAGTCCAGGTAAACATTTTAGTATACCTTTCAAAAAACCTCTTCCAATATAAGAGTCTGTGTTGTATAAAATTATGGAATACTCAAAATTCACTGTTTTCCAAAAAAAAATACAAATTAATGTAACAGTGATTATCACTTTGCTTCCATTAGACTGGCAAAAATTAAAAAAGCTTTAACCTACGTTACTGGCTGAGACATGATAAAAAATCACTCTCACTACTGGAGGAAATGTTTAGTGTTTCAGCTTTTATGCACACATGTATAAATCAGTTGAGAAATTTCACTACTGGAAGTATCTCATAGAAATAAAAAGCATCCGTATTATATGTACATGAATGTTAATTGCTGCATGTTTCATATAAAAATCATTGCTCATAGCAGCAAAGAAGCCCATTAAACCTAATGGTGGAAAAGAGTGTGCCCATCAACAGGTTAAATAGATTTATGATACATTCCAACCATTGTGAATGAATGATTGAGTTACATGAAATGATTTGTGAGAACTTCCATGAACTTTAGTCGAGTGAAAAAAGTGCAGAAAAAAATGGAAAGTGCAGGAGTTATAGGTTACAATCATAAACATTTCCCACCCACAATTGCACTTACAAAGTTACTTAGTAGATCTCTCGAACTTCTCTTGCTGTTGGAAAAAATCTAGGTCAAACGTAATTTCTGCTCACTACTAGATAATAAAATGTCTTTCAGTCATTTTGTTTTTAAAAAAGACCCAGTAGAGTAATTAATATGTTCAGTCAGTGTAATGATTAAAGATTTCATTCAAAGTTGCAGCTTCCTCTCCCAGCTCTGGTCTGGGTCTGAAGGGAAGGCTATCTGCCTGCCTTTGTTTCCATCCTTTCTGCCACAACTGGTAACTATGGTTTCTGACTCCTCCAGCATCAAAGGAGTGATGGTGGAAAAGGAGAGCTATGTAAAAGTTCAGGGAAGATTTTGTGTGAGAATTATCCTGACTTGGCACTCTCCAGGGCTGGCAAATGTTTAAAGCTGGCTCTACTTCTAATGGATGGTTTGTGGGTTCTTTAGAGAACTTCCCATCACTGGACATGTCTCTCTGCAGTTCACTTCACTCTGGCTGATACAACTCCTTTGTCTCGTAGTGTCCAACTTCTTCCTAGTTCCCTGGGCATCTGCTGGTACACTTCAGCATCCCTCTGCTGAGGTCTCCTCACCACTCCAGATAACCTTCTTGAGCAGGATCTATGTCAGTTCCATGCCAACTCTCTCTTCTGTGGCCCACATATTGTCCCCAGGAAAAATACACATTTGGCCCTCTCCTGATGAACTAGTTTATTTCCAGTAATAGCCCTCTAGACTGCTGACCCAGTCTGTCTGGTTACGACAAGGGCTATTGCAAGGCTAATGTCTCGAACTCTGCTCACAGAGCCAATTGTCTAGCTCGCAGTCCTGTTCATGACGCCAGTTGTAAAGCTAGGCGACCACGGCTAGTTGTCAGAACTCTTTTACCTGCCCCTAATCCTGCACTGACTGGGCCAATAGTTGAGCTAGGTAGGGCTGGGTCTGGAGCTCCCAGACCCCTCAAGCCCATTCACAGATGGGATCAAAACCCTTCACACGCCAGGCTGGGTCACCAGACCCCTCCACACCAGGCTGGGTTACCAGACCCTTTTACGCAGGTCTATAAACTAGGTAACTGGCCAAAAGGTTCTTGGAAGCTGCAGGTCTGAAAAACATGGCCGCATAGGGCGGGCACCTGAGGCAGTAAAAAACCAGCCAACGTGGCACTGCAGTGCAGGCGCACTTACTCCTCCCACACACACAATGCTTACGGAACCACCCTGAACCGGCTCTGAGGCGAGGGGAGCCTGACCAAACTGTTCCATTTTCCCAACACAGTCTCCTTCGGCAATTCTCTCACCTTTAGCCCTGTTAGCACTGGGGTCATGTGTCAAGCTCTGCAAGTGGTTTCCCTGAAGTCCCACTCACTAGGTTTGAGGTGAAGGGTGAACCCTCTCATCCAGTCTCCCATGGGAGCAGGGGTTGCCTTCTCAGCTAATTGAAAACTCTCTCCAGTGAAATCCTCTTGTCAATTTTCAACTCTGGCTTCATCAACCTCAACCCTTTTATACCCTGTTCTGTTCGGAAGATGGTCTGAAATTTGATTTTCATTTTTCAGCTTTGTACATTCTATCTAAATGATCAAAAAGCCATGCCTCAGGCAAAATGGAGACAGAGTAACCTTTTAACGTGTTTGTTATAATCCCACTTTATTATGTACATTAGTTATCTATTGATATATAACAATATTACCACAAGCTTGTGGCTTAAAACATCACACCTTTATTATCTCGCAGTTTCTGTGAGTCAGGAGGTGGGCCATGGCTTACCTAAGTCCTTTCCTCAGGGCTTCTCAAGACTGCAATCAAGCTGTCAGCTGGGGTTTGACTGGGGAACAATCCACTTTCAAATTCAGTGCTTACTCTCAGCCCTCAGTTCCTTGTGGGTTACTTAACTGGGGTGTGAGTTTCTTGGTGGCTGTCATCTGGGGGTTGCCCTCAGTTTCTTGCGATGTGAGCTTTTCCAACATGGCCACTTGCTTCCTCAAAGCAGCAAGAAAGAGAAAGTCTTTCAGCAAGACAGGCACTACAATGTTATGTAACATAATCACATGCATGTAATCATGTAGACCCAACCACCTTTACTGTACTCAGTTTATTAGCAGCTAGTCACAGATCCCACTCCCACGCAAGGCGAGGGAATCACACAAGGATGAAAACATCAGGAGGTGGGGCTGATGGGGGCCATAATATGATAAACAATGAAAAAAATCAGATGTGTGTGTGTGTAAGAGTGGCTACATGTTTATATAAGATAATATGACAGGAGAACACATGGACAGAGAGCCTAGACTTTGATATCTGTCATCCTGGAGGGAGATAATGGAATGTGTTATTATTGTAATGAGAAAGAGGAAAACAGAAGAGGAAAACAAAAGAGAGAAAAAAATATGTTCATTCAAAATTAAGCATGCACATTATCGTGTATATTCATGTATGCAACATATATATATAATATATATACCTATACTCATATATGAATTATGTGTAAAGAATTCAATAGAAACTATATTACAAAGAAGAAAAAAAGGAAAATTTTTCTCTCATTTTTCTTATAAGATGTTTCTTTTAAATTTGGTTAATAGAGCTGAAATATTATTTTTGTTTTGGAAAAAAAGATAAAAACAATAATAGCAGAAACAAAAATTTTAGCAACTGAATAGCATTTTTATTCACAAGTTATTAAGGACTTTAGGATGTTAAACTGTTTTTGTGCAAGGATGTAACAATCAACTTGCCTTTATACACACACGTACACATACACACACACACAGAGTATATCAGGGCCTAGTTTTGCTTTAAATTTAGTTTTCAAGATAAGAGAATGAGTTTGCTACAGTGATAATCAAGTGCTTAAAAACTGTCCAAAACAAAACATCCAAGGAAAATCCAAGGAAAAACAACAAATGAAAATAGTCAAGAGATTTCAAATATTTCAGACTGACCAATAAACCTTACTATTTGGAAGCCAGTAGCTATAGAAAAGGATGATAATAATATTACAATTTAGTCACCTAGACACACTAATAATACAGCTTCTTTAACAAAATGAAATATAGACTCATTGTTCAAAAAAAATCAGTAAGAAAGTGGTAGAAATTTTGATAGAAAAAACTGAAACAAAAAGGCAAAAAGAGACTAAGGTCTTATAGGTTATTGAATTGATAGATCTCAGGCAAAATTCAGTGTTTGTCCATTTCTCACGGTGTCTATTGGTTTACAGACTGTCTTCCTACTTTTCTTTCCTTCTTCCCCTTTCTATGGCATTGGTTGCTTTTGTTCTGTTTTGCTCAGCAGTGGCTACTGCTGATGCTAATGTCGGTATCCTGTCCACATCGCCAATTGTAGCACCCTTAATCCTGTTCATGATGCCAATTGTACAGCTACTTGACCACGCCAATTGTCAGGTTCTTTTACCTGCTGGTAATCCTGCCAACTGGGCCAATTGTCGAGCTAGGGCTGGGTCTGGAGCTCACAGACCCCTCAAGCCCATTCACAGACTGGGCCACAAACCCTTCATACACCAGGCTGGGTCACCAGACCCCACACATGCCAGGCTGGGTCACCATACCCCTTACACACAGGTTTATGAGCTAGGTAACCCGCCAAAGGGTCCTTGGAAGCTGCAGGTTGGAAAGCATGGCTGCACAGGGCGGATGCCCAAGGCAGATGCCCACCCACCTGCTTCACTAAAACTCCCCTCTCTCTCTATCTCTCTCTCTCTCTTTCTCTGTAAAGAAGAACACAAAAATAGCAACAAAACAAAAAAGATACATTGGCACACATGTGCACTAAGTACACACACACACACACACACACACAATTTGTTTACAAAGGATGCTGAACCACACCCAACTGGACCTGAGGCAAGTGCCCTGACCAAACTATTCTATTTTCCCAACAGGTTCCTTTCTTTATTTCCTCCTCTTTTTAAATTGCTTTTTATCCTCAACCTTTTTCAATCCAACATGTTTTATTTTTTCCCCTCTATGAGGACATATTTTTTATCATTGCATTTACATTACTGTCATAATTGTTTGTTTATAACCTGTCACCTCCAGCAAAGTGGGAGCTTTTCTTCACCTCTTTATCACCAGTTGCATACACTGTGCTTGGCGTATTGGCAATATGTGCTATGAATGAATGAGTTTTTCACTTGCTTTTGTGTCTGCCTCTATATCTTCATTCACTTACACTCCTCTATTCTTTCTTTACTACTTTCTGCTCTGCAAGGCCTAAACATCTTATAGCCGGAAGGAAACTTAGAAATGAAGTATCCAGTGTTTCTAAAGGTGCAGTCTATGAAGTTTCCTAGACTCTAATTCTGAAAACACTAATTAAAAATGTATAGTTTTGAGTGCAAGCCAGATCTACTGATTCAGAATCACTTCAGTAAGATTAAGGAACTGTACTTGTTGACAGGCTCCTGGGTTATTCTTATACAAATTAATGCTTGAGATTTACTGTAGCACAATCCTGCAATTTAGAAATAAAATAAACAACAAAAAAATGAATTTGTAATCCTCAGGGTTTAGAGAGTCATTCAGGGGCCAATTAGATAATATCTAACATTGTAACAAAGTTTAATGCACTCCTTAATTTCTTTCTTTCTGATTTTCTGTTACTTAAAGGGCACATGTGAGTCTCAGTACTCACATTTTTAGCATGAAATAAATGTCTCAGAGAATGTGTTAGATTACTTAGATTAGTACCATCGAATTGAGTTATGTTGGGCTATAGATATGATGCCTGTAAATCTGCCTGGGAAGCTTGTCTGTTTGCATTTGGGTATAGTCTAAATGAGAGATATTTATGGCCATTCAGCAATCATTCGTCAGCTCAGATAATAAGAATAAATTCATTCTATGTCCTTAGATTGTATAATTTAGACAAGTGTAGTTTTCACTTTTGTTTGTCTCACAGGACTTTCTAATGGTTTTCATTGATTTGTGTTTGTGTGCCTGTTATTGGAAGCAGTCGTAGGACTGGAGCACTATTAGATTATTAATGCGGCTGAGAAGTCATGGATTTCTCCTGATGTGTTGCCTTTTTAGTTGAATTTAAAAGGACTTCAGCAATTTTCTCTTTCTAGGAAATAGCCTAACTGCAAACAGAATGAAGTCCACGTGTGAACTCTGGTGTCTGTGTTTAGTCTCCCACTCTCCAGTCTTTAATCCCCCCTCCGTCCTTGTTTCTTCCTCACCTCCTCTCTGTCTCCCTCTCTTCTCTCTGACACACATATATATATACACAATTAAGGAATGAAGAAACCAAATTAATATCACTCTCAAATTGTGAACAAAACTCAGACGTGTTTCTAATTTAAGACCTAATTACAGTTCCATTTTTAGTTTTTCCATACACAGCTGCATACCATGTTATTCACAATTTTCCCTTTGCCAAGGATGCTGTTACACATTGATTGTAAAAAATCTGAGAACAATATACATTTTTCCTTGAATATTGTCTTCACGTCCACAAATAGACCTTTATTTACTCTTTATAATAATTCTGAAGTGTTACTCTTAAAGATGTTGCTGCTTATGTGTATAAATAGAATGGAAAAGACTGAAATGCATTCCTCAGCATCACTTAGAGGTGCCATGCCAAGTCTTTACACCCATGTGGACTCATCTTCTGGTACATGTGCTTTGCTTCTATGCTGAACAGTTCTGCCCAGGCACTGACTGCTGCCCACCATTATGGCCTGGTTATTGTCTCTTTTCTATCATCTAAAAAAAAAATTACTTGGAGAACTTGCAGAAACTTTGAGTAGCATTCTCTAGTTCATCACTTTCTCACAGAACTGAGAGCCGTTTAGATTGAGTGACTTTCCTTTGGTTGCAATCAAGGCCATGATGGGAGTGGGTACAGAGTCCAGTGCTAATGTTGTCCCATTTTTTTCTGTCAGTAATTTCTTGCAGAATTTTGTTCTGCCTGTCACGCCTTTGGTTGCTCCAACATAAGCCTTTATAGCATAGTGGTTTTAATATGACTTATGCAAGTTCAAACCAAATAGAGATAATATATTTTAAATGCGACTCTGATGTCTATTAAATTCTGTTATAAGTTAATATGGAGGCGATTTTAAGGCTTGTTCTTAAAGAGTAGTTTGGACCATAATATCCTTTTTAATAAAATCCATGGCTTAATTTGGAGGCTGATATGTTGAAATAAATTTCCATAAACCCGTTGTGAAAAAAAGCTATTCCTCTTCACATTTTCTTCTAGTCCTTTGTATGCCAATCTTTGGATTATTGTTTCCTGACTGATGAGAAAAAGATTTTAAATTTTGTGAGGTAGGTATTATTGTACCCATTGTGCAGGTGAGGAAAGTCTCAGGAAGAGTTTGTGAACTTGATGGAACATGTAAAAATAAACAAGTTACTAAATCTTCTATGTACAGGTTTTCTAAACCAATAGGACAGGAACAACAGGAACAGAGCTGCTGAGAGGGTCGAATGAAACAGTGTACATATATGAAGTTCTCAGCATAGTGCTGCCATTGTAAGCCCTTGATATGAAGTCACTATCATAAAAATTTTACTAGTATAAATTTCCTAAAGTTTTTAATTTAAAATATGGATGGGGAATGGTGTCCTTCAGAGAAATTTAAGCTTAGCTTGATGAGACCTGTCAGGTGTCCTTTGAGTGAGTGTCTGAAGGAGCTTTATAAGTGAAGGTGTTGGGTGGGCCTTTATTCCAGGAGAGATCCAGTAGTCACCTGTTTTGGTGGGGTGCTCTCTGATAGATGTCAATTGACCAAACTCTCTTTGACCAGGACTAAGAATTCCTGAGGTTTGCTCTGAAACAAATTTTTTTTTTTTTTTTTTGTCTTTTGTCTTTTTTCCGTGTCCGGCAACGGATCGCAACACTCAGTGTTGCCCCCGTACCGGACCGGGGACCGGCAACGGGATCGCAAGCCTCGGTGTTGCTCCCGCGCCTCGCTCAGCCAGTGAGCGGGAACTGGTCTGTATATGGGATCCGAACCCTCGGACGGGAGCGCCGCCGCGCTTCCCAAGCGGCGCACTATCCAGTGCGCCACCGGGCCGGCCCAATGAAACAAATTTTACCAGTTGAAGAGAGTTTGGACTTTTAGACTGCTGACATCATGGTATCCCTACCTGTGGTAAGAGTGTGTTCAGAAACATAAATTGATTGACTCTAGTATTCACCAGGACAGGCTATAGGCAGTGTCATCTACATTTAAGTGCAATTTACATTCGATGATCTCTTAAGATAAGATATCCAATAAGCTAAATGAAGCACAAACTATGAAAGCACTGTTAATCCTTTGAGGAGAAAAAATGATGTAACTCCAAAGGAGTGGTATGTTCTCTTTAACAGTGGATTTTGGGTGGGGCTGGGTTAGCAAGTGCAAAGTTATTACATTCAATATGTATAGACGTCTAGGGAAACATACTTCCATCCACCAACTATTATATGATTCCTTTCTAAGGATGGTTTCAAGAGTTCCATAAACAGTATGTATAGTGCCCAAAACAATGAAGTAAGATGGGTAATAATGCAGGAAGCTTTTGATTAGTTTTTACAGAAAGAACCATAAATTTTTCAAACAAAAGCAGAGCCACTTCTAATTTCCTATTCTTTCTCACTGTCTTTGCTGAAAATTGATATTAGAGACAGAAAGAAGTAAAAAGGCTTTGAGGAGCAGAGTGAAGACAGAAAAACACTTTTACATAGGAATAAAAAAGCACTAAAATTGTAAAATAATACTCAACTTGGCAAAGTCTAAAACAAATGTGTTTTAAATTTGGCCCTGGAAGATTTCTGTGGTACGATCCACAAAGAAAGACTGAGAGAAGAGCCGTCTCCACTTAAATCCTCCTCCATGGGAGCTGTAATCTGTGCTGCCTTCAGTTAGATCTGAGGGAAGAATTAGGCCCATTCATCTTCAAAAGAGGTTTTAAGGCAGATGGCTAAGCAGGTGTACAAAAGATTTTGAATTAATAAAAAGGTAATGATCTCTTTTTGAAGCCAAATAACATCTATTTGGGTTGCCTAATATTGCAAGTATGTATCTAGAATATGTAAATTAAACAAGTTTCGTAGGGGTGGGGTGAGTAGGGGTAAAGAGGGGCAGCTCAGCCTGGCCTGGTCTAGGAGAAAATGGGTTTCAAGCAGCATCAGAATGAATGCCCAGATCTTTACTTTGGCAGATTTGCAGTGCTACTTTTGAAAGCATATTTGCTAGAGACAAAGACATATGCACATAGTTAAGAGTTTACAAGGCTGGGCCTGAGGGTTTATTAATATTAGTAATGGTTAGTCTCCAGAGATGACACAGGCGGTTTGATTACACAAAATAAGCAAACAGCATTTTGCTGTGTGGATATACATGAGAAAGCTTAAATGCCAAAGACTGGGTGATTCACGCAACTTCAGTACCTAGTGGGAGCAAGAAGCTGAAACATTCTCATCTAATTATGGATTATTCTAAAGTGCGTGTTGCTGAATAATTAGAGAGTGACCTTTGGTTTTGAGAACCAAGGTGTGATAAAGGACAGGCTTAACATCTTTGTCAGTTTATGTATTACTGAGCTTCTGAGACAATATTCATATGTTCAAGAGACCGATTGTGCTGGTTTTTTTCCCCCAAAATGCCTTCTTATCACAGAAATTGTACACATGACTTAGAGACTGATCCCTGAAATGGTGTTTTCCCTATAAGTAATGAATTAAATTTCCATGTGTGTACTGACAGGCAAATTCAAAACTAATTCCTTGAAGGAAGGTTATGTCTTCACACATCTTGGGCCCATGGATAGCTATAGAATTTCTAAATGAGGAGCTTGGGTACGAGAGCTGGCCGAAAGTGAATTTATGTTCAGGTTATAATAGCACAAAAGAACACATCGTTTTTACTTTGTGTATTTTTTTTGGAGTGAATCTGGAAGGGGCTAGTAGAGATTAACAAGGAGCAAAGCCCACCGTTCCTTCCTTTGGTGCCTCGAAGTGCATGCAACATTTAACTTAACCACTTAATTAAATCTTGATAATTGGAATTGACATAAGATACATTATACATGTAATACATATGCTGCATATGTGTGTGTTTATATATACATACACGCACACACAGACACATGAGCATATGACATGTATATATCACTCCAGCTGTCGATGCTCCCTCCAACCCTTGCAGCAAACACCACTAGTAAAGTCAGTATCCTACCTCACTGTGTGTTGCTATTTCTCTTCTTATGTATATTTTCTCTCTTCCTAAGCACAGTAGCAAGGGCATAAATGATCTCATATATAAATCTGAAATTTTAGTCATGATGCATATTTGTAGATGAGGAAAGACATCAGTACACATCAGAATAGATGAATTTTATGCTGTTTTGGCAATTGTGGGATGGTATAGTTTAGTTCATCATTATAAAGGAATATGAATGTGCCATAAATGTATTTCTATCATCAAACTATAGACTTTGAGCCACCAAGTGTACAAGCCTCTTTACTGTCTCCCTCAGCCCCTAAAAGTGTCACAGCTTCAACCAGAACTCACTAGAAGCATGGGTCCACATGGTGATGCTCACATGACTGTGGCGTGGTTTTTAATTTGAGGAAAAAGTTGATATTTACATTAAGAATTGAGAGGGAAGGGGAGAAGAGATAGAAAGACAGGAAGATATAATTTCACTTCTTTTCAGTGAAGTCAAACCCTCAGCTCTAAAAGTTATCTCCACAATAAGTCTCTGATTATTGAATACTGATTTCTAGTCCCGGCTTTATAACTTTCCAAGACATTTTTTGTTGGCGTATGCACTATTAGAAATTCATACAATTTTTCAAACCAAGATAATTTTGGTTAAATTTAACCGTCAAATTCAACATATATTTTACCATACATTTTTCCCCCTAGGACATGAGAAAGAAGTTGGTGGAGACAGGAGAAAACTTATCACATAATCAAATAGAAAAAAGGTGTTGCATTGCCAAAAATATTTGGGAATTTCTGTGCTGAGCCATACCACTTCCTTATTTTTGTTTCTAGACTGAGATGGTACACAACATATTCCACTTCTTTTTTCTCTTAAAACCTGGTAATAGCTCTGTTTAGTTTGAGGTCAGTCTAACCATGCCCCTCACTTAAAGGCTATGCAACCTCAAAGTAGGAGGCTAAAATATTCTCCCTTCTCGTTCGTTGAGGGACACATTAATGAAAGCAGATACTTTAACACTACTCTAGCACCAAAAGGAAAAACAAAGTGAATTTCCTCAGTTTTCCAAACAGCAGCTCCATGAAAGGAACATGCCCACATAGCTTTTAGATATCCATTCCATAAAGACAGACTAAAAATCTAGATTGGGAGCAATTATTGTAAAGCATCCAATCATGGGTATTTTACTTATTTATTTATTGCTGTGTAAAATGAAACAAAATTTTAAAATGTCTCTTCCACTAATGATCAAAAAAGGTATATGATTTTCTGACAATAAACACTGAAGGACTGGTTTTGCCATGGGAATCTTGACAAGAGTTTCTGAAATCATTTAAAATCCTGATGGATTAGTATGATCATGTTCCAGCCATTTGTTTTTTTGGTGTTAATTGCTTTTAATCTTTAGAGATGTATCCATTAATCTGTTCACTTTTGTGTCAGGTCTCTAAATCTCCATTAACAAATGCTAACATTAAAAAAAAATTAAATAAAACCCTCATATTATTTGCTTAGAGTTGAACATTTTCAAGGGAGTAAACTTAATTTTAAGGAATTTAATTTGACCTATGGCTTCTGTGAATATGTAATTATGTGCTCTCAAAACTGTCAGCCTTAAAGTCATGATCAGGAGCTGGGTAATCATTTGTGCTGATCATTTCAATATCAAAAACACTGGGCTCTAGCCTTTGAGTCTAGAGCAAGAACCTGGAATGCGAATCCATATATGATGGATTCTGTTGGTTTATGCATGGGAGGGAACATTTATCTGTCACCTGAATATGAACTCCATCATCCCAATAGAAACACCAAGTAGCAATGGTTTTCTCCAGGGCAGTTTTGAAGGAGGCACTAATATTTGAGTTTAGAAGTTGGAAGATGAATCATAGCTCACCTTTACTGAATGCTTACCATGTGCCAGCCACTGTTTTAAGAACTTTACATGTCTTCACTCAAGTTATCCTCTTAACAATCTATGAAGTAGATACTAATTACCATCTGCTTGTTAAATATGAGGGAGAAACACAAAAAAGTATGTTAAGTATCTTGCCCAAGGTCACAAGGCCCGGAAGTGAAGGAGTTGACATTTTGAACCTGGGAACTATAGCTCCAGAACTTGCCCTCTTGATCATGTGAATCACAGCCCCTCAAGACTAGATGTCAGAGTAATCATAATTTAGACCATCAGGTTAGAGGATAAGAACAATGCTCCTTTCATATTACCCCAAATAGATATATCTAACAAAATTTTAAGTCACCAATTCTAATACAAATATTTAAAATTTGGTAAATTGTAAAGAAAAAAATTATGTCACAAATATATATTGATCATTGTTATAAATGTGTCATTCTGATAGCTGCTCTAATGGATACAACTCTGCATAAAATATGGTTCTTGCCCTTGAGAAAATTACATTTTAGCAGTAGAGAAAAATATATAGACAGTATAATGTAATATGAGTAAGGGTCATATGAGTGTGTGAACATCAGAAGCTTGGAACAGAAAGAAATATCACTTTTGATCTAGAGTGGATGGCATCTAAACTGAAATTCAAAATGTTGATTGGCAATAAATTATGAAAAGTTTTGACTGTCATATGGAATACTTTTAAGCTGAAGAAAACTTCCAAAGACTTTTGTGATGGAAAGTGGCATGTTCAAGTCAGTTTAATAGTGCAAAACAAAAAAACAAAAAAACTTTTTGAAAATTGTAAAATTGATTTAAATATAAAGACATGTTTCTAATGATGATTTGAAAGTGAAAAAGTTGTTAAAAAATGGAAGTAAGCACACAAAATGAATTTCAGGAAGAGAGAAAATAGAGACACAGACAAGCAGAAATAAGATAATGCTAGGCCTAAATTAGAAAGGCAGCAATAGAAATGAATAACAGTAGGTGAGCAACCTAGACCAAGAAAGAAGATCCATAGGATTTGGTATTTAAATATTTTCATTCAACACTCATTTGGCAAATGTTTATTCAATACCTAGTACTTGCAAAGTTTCTGTTCTAGGCACTGATGTTTCGGTAGTAAACAACAGAAAAAAAGTCCCTGCATTCATGGAGCTTACAATATAGTGAGAAGGATAATAAGTAAACATATAAATAAAAATATAATTTTTAAGTAGTGGTAAGAGAAATGAAGAAAATGAATCAGATAAGAAGATGATGTATGTATGGAATGTAAAATGGGAAATTGATAGCACAGGGCATGAAAGGGATTATTGTAGAAGTAAGATCCTTGATTAAGTAAGAGGAAAGAGATATAGTGCACAGAAGAAGGGATTTACCTACCCTAAAAACATCCAGTGTAATAAGAGAAAAGTCAAAGGTATGTTCATGGATGCCATAGGGTTGTTAAATTTGACAGAAGATGAATTTTTAAAAATTACTTTTATTTTGGCAGTCCTGTAATAGTCAAAATAAGGAAGATGTTAGATGAGTGACCAGAGAGCTGATAGTATATTATTTTGGATGGTGGAAAAGCAATTTTGCCAGGTAAGTACAGTAGAATTTACAGCAAATGTATAATGCTCCCAAGAAACTTGGGGCTACATAGTTAAAATGAAACCTAAACATGGTTGTATGTTTTTCTATAGCCGTGTTCAGTTGCTCTGGTAGGTGATGAATAGGATTTAACTTCAAGTGGGGTTTTGCAAGGGGTTACAATAGAAGGCTGGAAGGGCAAGATAATTAAGGATGTATGCAAAAGAGTGATGTCAGGGTCAAAGCATGAAATCTGTTTTGAGTTAGGGAGAAAGTGAGCAGGGCATGAAAGGGCTATTGGTGGAATCAACAGATTGGAGTTCCAATGGAATTAAATAATTGTTGCGGTAGAAGACCTAGAATAAGTCAACTGGAAAGATAAGTAATGGTCAGAGTGAGTTGTTTGGAATCACTGTTTTCAGAGATGGTATGTGCCAAGGTCTAAGGTATAAGCAAGAGTCAGTGGCTAAGTTGGAGTTAAGGGAAAAAAGCTTTGGGATGAAGGAGGTCAAAGAACCGAGAGGTGAGATTTTCAGGTCTGTTTCTCCAAAAATGATGATAGTGATGGTGGTGGAAAGGAAGAAAGTGAGTCAAGTGCTCTGGTTTTCAGTGAATAAGGTAAAGTGACCTGGGTATAAGGAGGTAATGGCATGTAGGTGGACAGTGAGCAGTAAAGTTTTGTAGCCTGAGCCTTAGGAGGATAGAGGCATTTTGGAGGAAGAAGTAGTAAACATGGTCTAAGGAAGGTTAAGGTATTTGTGGAAAAATTTTAAACAGTGAAAGTGAGCAAAATGTGTGCTGGGGTCAAAGGACACATTTCTCCATTGAAGGATAAACATGCAATGATTTATTGGGAAATTCAGGTGGAGAACTTCAGTAGTAGATAACAATTATGGAGTGCCTAGGATTTATGGATGGAGGGGACCCAGAATGATATGAATGAAGAAGGTATTTCAGGCAGAAATGAAGATAGGGAGCAATGACAGAAATGTTAAAAAGCATTCTCTTTTGTGCAACAGAATACAAAGAAATGTCCTCAGACATACCCAATTTCACTATGGTGGTGTGAGAAGTTTAAATAGGAGAGAAGTAGGGCATTGGACTGGAATGGTAAGTTGGAACTGTATTGTGAAGGGTCTTAAATGCTAGAATGGGAATTCAGACTCCTGGAGAATATTGAATCCTAAACTGAGAAGCTGAAATTTGCAATAATATCTGATAGAGAACTCATAACACATTCCTGATTATGGGAGTGCAGAGATGAAAAGTTTACGGTATTAACTCTGGCTCTCTTTCCTTCACTGCTTGGGCTAAATGCTAATATTATCCAAGGATCTTTCCAGATGAATCTCTGTCATTCCTATCTCTTTCCAATCACTTCTCAGTCTCTTTACTTTAATCAAGCTACCACTGACTTCCTCCCACATCTGGTCCAGCACTACCTCTGCATGTGTTTTGCTAAGGTTGCTGCTGTGCCTGGAAGGCCCTCATTCCTAAGCTGCATGACCCAAACTTTACTTCCTCTGAGACCTTGCTAGAGGCTCCTGCTGTATGAGATGCCTTCCCAAACCGGCCTTCCTCCTGTGAGATTGGCCTTCAGCTTTGTATTCCTTGGCATGTGTGAAAAGTTCATAGACATGTTATTCTGGCCTTGCTCATGTTGCTTGTGTGTTGCTTGTGTGTTACTCTTGTCTTCCTTGGGGTCAGAGACCTTGTCTCCAGTTCTTTAGTATTCTTCAATGTAATTAGCATAATATTTTGAAAATAGAAGAAGAATATGAAGAAACACCCTTGAACTCAGCTTTGTTTCTCTGAACTAGGTTATCTTTGGTTTGAGGGTAACAACAACAGCTAATAATAGTATATCACATTGAACTATCATTTATAATTGTTTGGATCTGATCATAAAATAAGATTCTTAAAAAGTTCTACATCTAAAAATTTATTGTGGTTTGGCAATTTTTTTTTTTTTTTTGGTTATGAACACTATCTTAATTGGAAAGTCTAGTGGAAACTTTACTGAGTCTTATCAGAGACATTTATAAGTACTTACAATTTCTTTTCAATCGTTCAGTTCAAGACAAACAAAAAAGTTATGCATTCTTTCCTCTTCAGAAAAGATAGCTGCCAAACTTAGGTGTTCTAAAGATTACTTTCCCTGATGTTTCATTTCATTAATGTTTACATCTTGCAAAATATGGAAGTGCTATGTCCCTAAACCTTCCCTTCCAAGTGCAACTTTCACCCTTATGAAACTCTAGTCATCTTACAAATGAGTATTGAAAACAGCACTCGAGTTGATCTCCATGCTCTCAGTCTCTCCACTTTCCAATATAGACCCTTTCTTCCTTCCATTTCCTTCCTTTAATCACATTTATTAATAAGTTCATGGAAAAGTTTCAAATTTTAAAAAAAAGTATAATAAAGGAGAAATCTCCATTTAGTGTTAGCTTGGTTAGGTAATACTGGTTTATCTATACTTAAGGACTTACTAACCCAATAGAGTATTTTTATTCTTGGTATGTGTACAATTATCTTTTATTTTATTTTTATAAAATTATAGAATTTTAGAGTCAGAAAGAGCCTCTTATGGGCCGAGCCCGTGGCGCACTCGGGAGAGTGCAGCGCTGGGAGCGCAGTAGCGCTCCCGCCGCGGGTTCGGATCCTATGTAGGGATGACTGGTTCACTCACAGCACTCACTGGCTGAGCACGGTGTGGCCGGTCTCAAAAAGGACAAAAAAAAAAAAAAAAAGAGCCTCTTATGCAAGCTACTCATTTTAACGATCTATGAGCAACTAAGAGACTAATCTAAAGAGATTCAGTCAGTTAACTTCAGAGATGAAAATGGCACTTTCTTTATTAAAACACACAGAGACACACAGGCACACACACACACATATCCTGATTAAATTTCTACTATGACCTAGTCCAGTAGGGGCTCGGGGGGTTACAAGATGTTTATGACACACCTGGCTCTCTGAATTTACAGAGTAGGGAAGACACATAGATAAACAATCAATTACAGGTACAATACAAATTGTTGTAATAAATACATGTGCAAAATGTTATGGGGGTTCAAAAGAAAGGATTTAGGGGAAGGCTTTAGGGAAGCAGTTATCTTAAACTGAGTTTTAAAGTTCACCTAAGATTCTTCTAAATTGTAAGAAAGAGGGCATCAGAAGTGGAGGAAACAACATCAGTGAAAGATTTGGAGGTATTGAAAGTACATAGCTTGTTCCAAAAAGTGATCACTAGTTTCATTCAGTGAGAGATTAAAGAGGCACATGAAGAGGAGGCAAGTGGCATGAGAAAACGAGGAAAAGGTGTTAGAACTAGTATCTGGAAGCCCTTGATCACCACACTGCAGGTTTTAGTCTTTATAAAGACAATCAAGTGACTCTGGAATTTTTTCAGTGACAGTCATATGATTAAATCAGTGTGACAGAAAGATAAATTGTGACCATATGAAACATGGATTAGAGGGAAGATGCCATTGAAGTAATGCAGGTGAGAAATGATCAGGATCTGAACATTAGGACAGTGCCAGGATAACTGGAGAAAAAAGATTGATTCAAACATTCTAGATGCAGGGACAAGTGTTGGTAACTGAGTAGACTTAGAAGGTGAAGGAGAACTTGAAGTTGGCTTTTACGTTAGATAAACAGGTGCCATAAAAAGTACATGAAATGTACAGGAATTCATTCCAATGTTCCGTATGTTAAACCATGTTGGCAATGGTCACCTCACTAAATTTTTTTAAGATTACCTAGAGGTTATCTTCTTGGATACAGATTTTGTCCAATTCAAGTTTTCTTAAGAACAACATATAAACTCCTTTCTTCATTTTACTAGTAAAGAAATGAATTTAAACTTCAGTGTTTAACAGTAAATACAAACAAAATGTCAGACATTTTCAGATGCATTATTTATTTAATTAATTTTTGAAAGACCAAATTTCAAAAGAGACTAAGCATTAATAAAAGTAGTTTTATGAATGTTTAAACTTCAGGGAGACATTTTGAGAAATTTGATGTCATGGCTCCTTTAATCACATATGTACATGCATACACATATGAAAATGTGTAAATTTTATATTCAGACCCATATATAATTTATGTATGTTATATATACATGAAAGTTATGTAGGACTTATTAAACTTGTTATATCTTTTTAAAAAAGTATTTTACTTTATTATATTTTGTTGACATACAATGTGGTTGATTATTGTGGCCCATTACCAACCCCCCCCTCCCAACAATGTCCTTTCTGTTTGCTTGTTGTATCAATTTCAAGGAAGTGCAATTGTTATGTCTTCTCCCCCCTCCCCAATTTTTTTTGTGTATTTATTTATTTATTTTTAGTTCCCACAAATAAGTGAGAACATGTGATATTTCTTTCTGTGCCTGACTTGTTTCACTTAATATAACTCTCTCTAGGTCCATCCATGTCATTGCAAATGACATTATTTCATTCTTTTTTATAGCTGAGTAGTATTCCATTGTGTAGATATACAAAATTTTCCATATCCACTCATCTGATGATGGACATTTGGGCTGGTTCCAACTCTTGGCTATTGTAAAGAGTGCTGCAATGAACATTGGGGAACAGGTATACTTTCGACTTGATGATTTCCATTCTTCTGGGTATATTCCCAGCAGGATAGCTAGGTCATATGGTAGATCTATCTGCAATTGTTTGAGGAACCTCCATACCATTTGCCATAGAGGCTGCACCATTTTGCATTCCCACCAACAATGTATGAGAGTTCCTTTTCCTCCGCAACCTCGCCATCATTTATCATTCACAGTCTTTTGGATATTAGCCATCCTAACTGACCAGTCCTACTTCCTGAAGTGTTTCTCCTATGTTTTCTTTAATAAGTTTTATTGTTTCAGTGTATATATTTTATTCTTTTTCAATGCAATCCCCATCAAAATTCCAATGACATTTTTCTCAGAAATGGAAAAAACTATCCAGACATTTAAATGGAATAACAAAAGACCATGCATACCAAAGCAATTCTGAGCAAAAATAAATAAATAAATAAATAAAAGTAAAGCTGGAGGCATAACACTACCTGACTTTAAACTATACTACAAAGCTATAATAACCTAAACAGTATGGTACTGGCATAAAAACAGACACACTGATCAATGGAATAGAATAGAGAATCCAGAAATCAACCCACACACCTACAGCCATCTGATCTTTGACAAAGGCACCAAGCCTATACACTGTGGAAGAGGCTGCCTCTTTAGCAAATGGTGCTGGGAGAACTGGATTCAATATGCAGGAGAATGAAACTAGACCCATACCTTTCACCATACACTAAAATCAACTCAAAATGGATTCAAGAATTAAATATACATCCTGAGACTTGTTATGTCTTAAGAATTACTCTAAATGGCTTACAAATATTGACTAATTTGCTCTGCATAATAATGCCATAAGATAGGTACTATTATTATCTCCAGTTTACAATTATGAAACTTGAGGCACAGAGTATTTAAGAAGCTCACCCAAGTTTGTATAACTAGTTAGTGGAAGAGCCTGACTTTGGATCTGGATGGTCAGGCTCCAGAGTCTTTGTTTATTGTTTTTGTGGATTTTTTTTTTCTGTTTTGTTTTGTTTTTAGGTATATAGGAAGCGATCATTTGCCATTGTTTTTATACATCAGTATTCAGGTAAAGACCTAATAAGCTTTTAACACTTCAGTTGTTTGAAAACTCTATGTATGAAAAGGAAAATAATGTAGTAATTACACAAAACTCTGAACAGAAATGTGTTAGGTGAATATTCAGTAAATTGGTAAAATAAATATAGTCTGTTTATTGAGTCCATAATGCATTTATGTGTCTTGATGACTCAATATTCCATGGAATCTGGCAAATGATTTTCTATCTACATGTACAATTTTTACTTCATTTTTACAAAAAAGGATGAGAGCAGGCACAAAACTTAAAGGTATGATTTAGCATTTAGAAATTAAAGTTTACCATATGCATAAACACACTTGGGTTTTATAAAGACAAATTAGAGACATGTTGATCCTACAGATTAATTTATTTTTAGATAATTCTGTAATTTGAAAAGCATCTTTTTTCCCCCAGGAAATAATCCACCCAGACCTCGGAGAGTTAATAGCAGGAGGAAAGTTAAAGGAGTACCTTTTCAGTTGGTTGTGTTAGGAAATGGAAAGGACCATAATGATTTTCCTCTTTCCCTTTAGTTATTATGGCCTCTTGGCAGTTGACATCTATCATTCAGGATTCCTATCCAGTCTCATTGTATACAGGATGCTTTTCTTTACTGTCCTAAACAGTCCTCCTGGATGAAAGCCTCTCTCTTATTATAACCTACCAGAGCATCCAAGGAAATACATGGAACTCATGCTAAACAGGCATTGAACAGATGAATAGACCTAGTGTCCAAGGATCATCCCCACAGATGATTAATGTTAAAGAGCTGCCATGACACTCATTTCTGTTACCCTGTATTGGTTAAGTTTCATAGGAGCATCTGAGATAAATGGCTCAGGGCGTAGGAGGACAAAGGGATTTTTTGCAGGCATAGATCTAGTTGGGGAATTTTATTTATCTTTGTAAATCTGGGATAATGCTTAAATTCATTGCAATATATTCCATTGCAGGTGGAGGAAAACTGTATCTTATCAGGTATTTACATGAAATACTCCCTCCTCTATATTCCAAAATAACACAAACACATCCACCTACTATGTTCTGTTTATTGCTTTGCAAAGGGATGGGATAATAAATATAAATTCTTCTAAATTTTTATGAAAAAAGAACTCCAGAGTTTTTTCTCATTATGGGGTAAAAGTCCAGAAACCTGGGTCTAGCCCTCTTTTCAACACTAATTAGCCAGATAATATTGATGGAAATTCCCAGCTCTTCTGGTTGCCATCTATGAAAAAATGTAACACTATGCCTCTTACTTCCTAGGATTATTGTAATCATTAAATGATATAGACGATGTACATTCTAAGAAAGTCTTTGTTTTTCTTAGTTGTTCTGTTCTCTTGATTCTATTAACTGATTAACTCTAAATTATAAGTGAGAAATAGAAAGGAAAAATTAAGTTTATGTGTGGGGGGGAGTATGTGGTGCTTTTTTTTTTTTTTACATTAAAAGTTAATATATTAGTGATGAACTTAACTTCACACACTGATTTTTTTTTGTCTAAGTTTGCAATGAATGGGCCACTTAATTCAAAAGATGAGCCATAACCATTATAATAGACCAACTTTGCTGCCAGAATATTCAACTGGTGTGATCACTCATTGACTGTAGGAAGGATTATGACATAGTTTCTAGCGGCATGACACAAATGATAGGTCACAGTGGCAACAGTAGAAATAATAGCACGATACCATTTACAAAAGGGCTTTCACACGCTTTACCTAGCTGAATCCTCACAACCATCCTGGGAAATAGAGGTCATTATTATTTTCATTCCATAAATGGGGAAATGTGCCAAGACAGATAAACTTCACCAGCACCACACAACGAGGAAGAGACATCTGTGATTTTGACCTAGGTCATCTGGAATCAGATTCTGGGCTGTTTCCACTATGCCACATTTTGTTCCCCCCAAAACAATTCTTTTTAGTTAAAAAAGAGAGAGAGAGATGTCATGTGATTTTTTTTTCCCTACTGGTTCCCAGGCTCAGAACTGAAGCTGTTAAGAAAGAGACAGGCATCCCAGGGAGAATAAAACCTAAAAATAATGACAGCCTGGATAACATTTCCAGAGCACTTGTTTTGTGCTGGATATTGCTGTAAAGACTTCACACATATCAAATCTTTTAATGCTTGTAAAATCCTTGAACTCTATAATATTCCCCTCCCCATCCCATAGGCACTGAAGTTAAATAATCTGCTTATTTAGTTAAGTTAGTTGAACATCTAAATTTGATTTAAGGAGACTGGCTTCAGGGGCTCTAGCATAACTACCTACACTGTGCCTCTTCTACCACCCTACATTAGATACACTTGGGGGCATCCCCTGTATCACGGCACTGCAGAAAGGCCAGACTGGCAGACTGAGCAGCCAAGAAGAGGCTAAGGTGAAAGAAGGTATTCACTGATCGATGTTGAGAGGCAAAGGGCAAGGGGGAGGTCTAGCAAGGCAGAGTTGGTGGACCTCTCCATGCTAGACTGTTAACATCAGGTAGTGGGCTGAGCTGTGTAGCTAGGCACATGGCAGGATTCTGGTTCCTCAGGACTCTGGGCAGAACCAGGTAGCACAAAATCCTGGATTAAAAAAGGAAGCAAGTGGTGGGCCTCATTTGACTAAACCATGATGAAGTAAGCAAGGGGCCTTATTGTTGGAAGGAGAAATGCAAGGTAGTGTCTTATAAGCAAGCAAGCAAACAAACAAAAACAGAGCAGTGTAAAAGCTTGCTTGTTGATCCTAGAGTCCAAAATTGTAATGGGATGACTAGCATGGATTTATGACTCAGAGCCCCTGAGTGAGATAGAGGCAGCCACAGTCAAGGAGATAGGGCTCTGTGCATGGTGTGCTCTATCTCAGTACTATAAATCTGTATGAAAGGCTAAGGAAAGCTTCTCTTTGAACTTGTTTCCTAATCTGCAATGGTACCCACCTCACTTACTTTTGAATAAATAAGATGAGTTATCATGGATATTATTGGGGAGGAGGACTTCTTAAATAAGCAGGGATTAATTTACTAGGGATAGAGTTGAATTCATATTCAAGGGCAAGGATGAGCCAGTATGTGGAGGGAGAAATGGCTACAACTGTAGGATTGGGTGTCTAAGACTTAGTTTAGAAGTCACCTCCTCTAGGACAGTTTTCGGGGTCCCTTGTGGCTGATTTTATTAATCCTCTGTGCAATAACATTGCATTCTAAGCACACTTACTGCTTTGTACCATAATTAGATCTTTTTTTTTCTTTACTTATCCATTTTAGGAATTTGATTGAGGATTGAGTTATTCACACTTCTCAGTTTGTGTCACATAATCATCAGTGGTCTACAAAGACCACTCTCTCATCTTACTTACATTATCATTTTTATTGATAGTCTCCACTTCCATGCCTCTATACACCATAGACCATCACTTTCATATATTTCCATGTATCCTTTTATTTGTGTGGTAAATGGGCATTGTTGCTTTGGGTGCATGTATTTTAATTGACATATGTAGTATTGTTATAAATTATTCTGTTTCGGGCCGGCCCGATGGTGCACTCGGTAGAGTGTGGCGCTTGGGAGCATGGCGGTGCTCCCGCTGAGGGTTCGGATCCCATATAGAGACCGGTCCGCTCACTGGTTGAGCGCGGTGCGGGCGCGACACCGAGGGTTGCGATCCCGTTGCTGGTCACGAAAAAAGACAAAAAGGAAAAAATAAATAAATAAATAAATAAATTATTCTGTTTCTTCTTTATTAATCTGCTAAGCACCTCGTATTTTTATGATGCATTCATGTTGTTTGGTTATACCTAGTTCTTTGCTTCCAACTGTGGCAAAGCCTCCCACAGTGTATTGCCTCCAACTCACTGCTGACTTAAAAATGGCTGAGCTGAATATCTCAGTATACGGGCCCTGAAGAGCTTTGGTGAGAATTTTTCTGGCATGGATATGAGGAGAAAGGTTGCTCACTCAGAGTAAATCAATTACATACTGCTTAATTGCTCTTCACAATAGTGTGCTTTTCAATTTCTGTGTTTGTCAAAATTATATATTTCTTAAGGGCAGCGAGAATGACTCATTTTTGTGTCAGCACTGCCTAGCTCAATGCAGAGAAATTGATTAGTGTATATTTATTGAACAAATGAACAGGACCAAGGGGCCAGTCTGTTAAACTTCCAAAGACAATTAGCACAGTGGGATATAAATGAGACCCATACTGCACAATTTACATACATGGAGGGTCATCTTTTAGTTTACCAGGGAGGGGAAAAAAAAAAACTATTTAAAAGCTGCCAGTTCTTAGGGACTCTGTGTCCTGTCTTTGAACTACTGTTTCCGCAGAGACGTGGAGATGCTTTCCATTACTCTGAGTAAAAAGGACATGCTCTGTGGGGCTTCCCATAATTGTTCTGAGAGCCAGCAAACTGGATTTCCAGCACCATTTCTCCCAGAAATCAACAACGTTTCCTCTCTCACTCTACCTTCCGGTTTAAAAAAAAAAAAAGAAAAAGAAAAAAAGTTCCTGTTTGTGATGAACAGAGGTCAGGTTTCTCCGTGGGAATGTTTGTAAAGAATTGACATCCTTCTTCAGACAATGTCACAGTGTCATGGAGCACGTTTTACCTTTCACATAGGGTCCCTATGCTGAATGTGCACAGCCTGGGATATCCATCAGGGGATGACAGAATTATAGCAGCATCGCGGGTCAATGCCAGACTAATTGGAAAATGAATATTGGTGGCTATTTAAAATAAAATCATTCAGGTTCCTGGTGTGGGAATCAAGGCTGCAGTAGTGAGTCAGTAGTATTATTGTGTAAAACAACATTTAAGTATTCTTAAGCATTAGTTTATGACGTGAAGCAATCCAGTTAAAAAAATGTATTTTTTCAATTATCTATGCCTAGAAAACTTTAGACAAGAATCCAAATAATAAAATCCATCATTAAATGTGAGGTCTATTTTTAAAATTTCCTATAAGGTTTTTATATCTTACGATACTGGAATTTTAAGCTTTATATTTAGTGCCCAAAATGTTCTGCCTGAAGCAGCAAGAGAAAATGCTTAATAATAAAATGACAATAGTTTGATATTAAGAAAGGAAAATGTAGCATGGACAACTGATCATTTTCATTTGATACTGTGAGCCTGAGAGCACTTGAGAATCTAGGGACCTGTGTTCAGAACCAGCCGTGGTAAGTGGCTGAGTGGTCTTAGACTTCGTGCTCTGCACAGAGCTTCTGTATCTGGAAAGCAATGAGAATACACTGGACAATATAAAAGTCTATTCTTGTGGATTTGGAAAAGCCCTGAAAATTTCATTAAATCTTACTTGTTTCCTATCAGAGAAATTGGGTCAAACTAAATATCTGACCAAGAATTTTGCATTAGTTTTCAAATTACAGTGGGTATCAGGAAAGCTCACTAAAGTATGGGGAGTTTTCGTTTTTTTCAGGTTCTATTTTCCAAGAAGAGTATTATAATACATGGCAAAAATGAAAATAAACTTGGAGAAACCTCTGTAGTGATGGACACAATTAAATTACAAAGAATAGCTTTTTCAAAATATATGGTCATATTCTTTAAAACTTTCTCTTAATAAGAATTAGTTTACCATCTGATCAGAATAGCCAAGAACGAGAAACACCTCAAAGATGGCCATTCACAAATCATTGGCCTCAGAAGTTGTAGTTAATCATCACATATTATTTGGTAGTGGTATCGGAGGGAGATGCATCAATATTAATATCGATGGGTGGTGATTACAACAGTATAGGTAAAATTCTTAGTTGCTTATATGGGCTGATTCATTTAATCCTCATGAAAACCCTATAAAGTAGCTGCTAATATATTTATTTTATAGATGAGGAATTTGAAACATAGCAGCAATAAGTAACATATTCAGGGTCTACAACTACTAGGACTCTGAGCTGGAATTAAACTGAGGTGTTTAGCTCCAGAGTGCAGGTTTTCACTTATAAGGGCATGATGAATGCATTGGAAAAATGGTTTTAAATTTTGAGGAATTCCCTTTCCTCCTTTCCTCTCTTCCTTCCAATCTCCCTACCTCCTTTATCTTCTTCCCTTTCTTTCAGCAAATGTAATTTAAACACCTGCTAAGTGCCAGACAATCCTACATACTGACAACTCTAAGGTAAATCAAATGGAATCCTACTCATCAAAGTAGTCACTATTCAGTGAGACAGATACATCTTCAAGTAAAAGCCACCAAATAGGCACAGTGAAAGAGACCAGTTGGCCCAAGGAGACTAGGAAAGAGATTCCAGAGGAAATATTTAACGTGGCCTTCAAGAATGGATATCAAGTGTAAATTAATGTGATGGATCATTGTCAATAGAAGGAGCAGCATGTGTAAAGCCCCAGAAGTTCACAATTCAATGGTATTTTTCTGGAGTTGCAAATACAAACCTGGAGGATGAGCATATACAAGTGATAGCTATACACTCAACAGATTGGTTTTTTCCTTGGTCACATGACAGTCATTACCTCACAATGTTTTTAAATGATGTATTTCTTTATAATTTAATGATAAATACGCTGTGAAAAAAATTAATTCTTCTCAAGACTCGCATTTGCGTTTGTGGTTCTCATGATAACCCTGTGAGGTATATAGGATGAGTATTAACATTTTACAGTTCAGCACACAGAGGCTCAGGGACATTAGATGGCTCAGAGAAATTGATGTGAGCACTACATGTTGTCACCAACACTTCATCTTCTGATCCAGGCCTGTTTCTCAACACTGTACTTTATGCTGGACCACTGCCCTAAACCACATCTCAGCAACACACTAAGGTGGGCGGAGCAGGGGTGTGTGTCGCCAATGCAACAGTGAGTCACTGTACCAGATGTATATTATTTCTAGCGTTCTTGTTATATGATGAAAACCTATTTGTTTTAAAATAACCAAAGTACTAAGTAACCAATAATTAAGTGAGATCTCGCTTTATTTGATGTGATATTTTAATATTTCTGCAGTAATACTACTTTTTTTCCTTATAGTTCTTTGCCAAAATACTTTCATTAGCCAAATGTATTAAGAACAATTCTTCATTTAAAAAAAAAGAGTACAAGAGAAATATCTGTGGGGAGATGTCTTAGTCAGCTTGGGCTGCCATAACAAAATAGCACAGTGTAGGTGGCTTAAACAACAGACATTTGTTTCTCACACTTCTGGTGGCTGGGAAGTCCAAGATCAAAGTACCAGAAAGGTAGGTTTCATTCCAAGGCCTCTTCCCCTGGCTTGTAGCTGGCTGCCATCTCGTTGTGTGCTCACATGACCTCTTCTTTGTGTGTAACTGGGGAATGAATGAATAAGCTCTCTCCTACCTCTTCTAATAAGGGAACTAATTTCATCGTGGGGGCCCCATCTTCATGACCTCATCATCTAACCTTGCTTACTTTCCAAAGGCCTTATGTACAAATATCATCTCAATGGGGGTTAGGGTTTCAACATATAAATTTTAGAAAGACATTTTCAGACCATAATAGGACACAATTTCCCATGAAATTCTTGCATTTCTGCATGTATTTATGAATAGAGGCACTGACAGCTTTTATTTTTTTTCTGGACTGTCCTTTCAAAAGTGTTATAAAGCAATGTCTTTCACTGGAGAAAACGGCAGTTTTGGGTTTTGGGCAGTTTAATAAGAATAATGACTCTCTCTGAGGCAAGATTGGGCAGATTTACTTGCAGTCCGTAAAAGATCAGGGTTACCTAAATTCAAGATTTCTTTCCTGTAACGCACCTACTGCATATGTAGGTGTCACCAGCCCTTTGTCATGTTATCCTCTGGGAATTAGAGCCCAGGGAATTAGTGCAAGAAAATGCTGATATATTGGCTACTGTTATTGCTTTAAGCAATAAACTGCCTTTTGTCTCAGCCAGGTCTCACATCTTTTGCCTGCATACCTAAACCAATGCGGGCTTGTAGCTTGCAAGTAGGGTAAAATCTCAGTTCCTTTGCAGTGCTTGACAATATCTAAACCAGAAAGCAAACAAAAAATAAATAAATCAGGAAGCAATATGTGTGATAAAGCAAGAAAAATGTACAAATGAATATGTAACTCCCAGGCTAAAGTGAAATGTAGTATTGATACTGCACTGCATTATATATTTTAATGCACCAAATGTTTTTACATCCAAAGCTTTCATGTAACATTATAGTCATAAATTATCTCAAAATAATCCAGAGTCGAATAAATTCATTAAGGAAAGTCCCATCATAGGGAAGACAAATTCTCATCTATGGAAATAGCTTCAATAGGAATAAAATGTTCCACATACTTTAATCCAAACTAATTTAATCAAGCATCATGTGTCTATTGGTTGAGCAATTCCTTTATTGAATAAAGTCTGTTTTTCAGATATGTATAGACTGGTGACAGCTGTGGCAGGCACTCCTTTAAGCACTAAGGATATAGTAACGTAAAGAGCAGAGAAAGTCCCTTTGTGCAGGAAATCTAAATTCTCATCTGGAAGACAGTGAACAGTAAACAAATATAATTTCAGATAGCAAAAAAATGCTTTATTTATTTATTTATTTATTCATTTATTTATTTAAATTGTTATTAAATTAAAATTGATTATACATATTTTGGGGGTTCAATGTTGAGATATTTTGATCAAATCAATATTACTACCATATATATTGTTACAAATCATACTTATTGTTTATGCCCAATGTCCAATCTCACTCTATCCCCCTCCCCTTTCCCCTCCCTCCTCTAATTACCCTAGATTACTTCTCTTCTTCCAAAATAATAATGGTTACTCTGTTGATTTGTTGCCTAGATGATCTGTCCAACGCTGAGAGGTGTGATCAGGTCCCCCAATATTACTGTAGAGCAGATGCTTCTTCTGTCACTCTGGAATGGGCTCTGTGGAGAGAGACATCCTCTTCTTTATCTCTGCTGGTGACGTTCCTTGTATCAGTGTACTCCAGTGGCTGGTGGACCATCTGAGTGGTGGTTGTGGCATCTAGCTGCTTTCATGGCAGCCATGGTTATTGTGGTGGCTGTGGTGGGCCACCTACATGGAAGTGATGTTTTTGGCATGCTCCTTGGCATTGGCAGTGTGTCTGGCTGCAGTGGTGTCCAGTCCCCGGCTCAATCCTTTGGGTCCCTGGGTGGGCCCTGAGGCACTGGTGGTATGTCTGAGCCAGAACTAATTTTTTTGTCCTTTACTTATTTCTAAAGTGAGGGAACTTCCTGATGGGACCAGTATTTGAGCTTTATGGTTTAGCTAAATTGCTGCTTTGCTGCTGCTTCCCTAGGGAAGGCTTTTTGTGCAGCACAGGTTATAATGGTTGACATTATAGATACTCTGGCTCTCCAGAGACTCTGTGCACCTGGGTTGTGTAGTAATGCTGATCTGGGCCTGAGTCTTTTAATCAAACTGCACCCCATGCAATTCTATATTACTGACCAGTCTCCTCTGAGTGGTCCTATGCTGATTGGGGGGGTGGGGGTGGATCGGCTGTCCTTGCTGTGCCTCAGTGTTCCCCCTGTTGGGCCTGTCTCTCCTACTGCCTGTGCTGAAAACACTTCCCATGGGACAGACCGTGCACCAATCCCTTGCAATGACTCACTGGCCTCTGCATGGCTCCATTTTTTCAGTTGTTCTGGCTCCTCACTCCCATGCGGGTCCACAGGAACCCTATTGGTGGTCTTGCTGGCCTGGGTGCCACCAAGGCCCTCTTCTCTCCTGCTGCCTCCAAGCAACTCCATCCAAAGAGCACAACTGCAGCTTTTGCTGGCTCCTGCTCCATGTGCTCAGTAGCCCCAGCCTTAATGTGGCTGTGGCACAAAATGGTCAGAGCACTTTTTTCTTCCTCTCATTGTGGCTTTTCCCACCTTCATGAACTCCATAGGTCTATCTACCTCTTCCCCTGAGCTCCAGCAGCCCCAGCTTGGCTGTTGTTGCTTTTTTATATAGTTGGAAATTGGTTGATTTCTGGGAGAGAGTGATGCTGGGAACTGTCTATTCTGCCATCTTGACCAGAACTCCAAAACGTGCTTGAAAGAGAAAAAAAAAAAAAAAATCACAAGGGTACAGAGAGTAATAGGGGCCAATGGAGGACTTAATGTATAGAGGAAAGTCTTTCTGAGAAGTTGATATGAGCAGAGATCTGAGTGCCCTAAAGGAAGAAGATTTGGGGGAGAAGAGCCTTCCAGACAACCCAGCGAGTCAGGGACAGAAGTAATCATAGGCTGCTCCTGGAAAAACAAATCAAAACAAACACATGCACTCAAAAAAAAAAAAAAACAAAAACAACAAAAAAAACCCAGTACATCAGAATTAAATGAACCAAGTCAGCAAGTGGTAGGAGATAAAATTGGAGCATAAAGCAGGGGCTCCTTCATGTGTGAACTTGTCAGCCACAGGAAGGCCTATATATTATGGTAAGTGTTATGGAAAGCCATTCAAGCATGTGGACAGGGGATACTTGTCCAGTCAATAGAATGTAGCAGGGTAAACTTTACCCATGAAAAGGAAGAGCTTTACCCATGAAAAGGAAGAGCTTTTCCCATGAAAAGAAAGCTTTAGTACTAATCTAGACATTACAAGAGATGATCTTGATGATAATTACAAGAGGTGATGGGGAGGTAGTTAGAAATGGCCATCTTAGGGGTACATTTTGAAAGTAGTTATCACAAGATTTGCTGATAGATTGGATGTGCAGTGGCATTATTCAAAGATGATTCCCAGGTTTCTGCTTGAGCAATGAAATGAGTAGTGGTGACTTTGACTAAGGTATGGAAGATGGCGGAGGAGTAGATTTTGTGGGGAAAATTCTGAGTTCTTTTTTGCAACATAAAGTTGAATTTCCTATAATATGTTGAAGTAGGGATGTTGAGTGGGCAGGTTCTGGAGTACAGAGGACGGGTCTAGGTAGTGTTCTGGTTATTTATTGCTGTGTAACAAACCCCCAAAGCTTAGTGGCTAAAATCAAAAGCAACGTTTATTTTGTTTGCAAGCCTGTAACTTAAGTAGGGCTTAATGGGGACTTGTTTCTGCTTTGTTTGGCTGGTGAGGTAACTCAAAGGCTGAAGGCTGGAATCATCTAAAGCCCAACTTACTCACATGTCTGGTGGTTGTTGATGACGGCCATCAGCCATCTGTTGGGCTGGGCCAGAACTCCTACACGTGGCCTATCCATGTAGTTACTTGGCTTCCTTAGAGCCTGGTGGTTGTGTTCCCAAGGTTCACATCCCAAGAGAGAGATAGAGTCAGAGTGAAGCTGGATTACCTATCCTAACCTAGTCTCAGGAATCCCACAGCTTCATTTTTGCCTCTTTCTGCTCATTAGGAGTGAGTCACTCACTAGGTTTGGCATATATCCAAAGAGAGTGGAGTTAGACTTTACCTTTTGTAGGAGGTGCATCAAAATATTTGTGCACATGCTGTAAAACCATAACAGCTAAAGAAGTAGATTTGAGAAACATTGGCATATTGACATTCATATCCATTAGAGGAGATATAATCTCTAAGGAAGAGAGTAAAGTTAGAAGAGAAAGAAGGCTCAGGACTAAGCTATGCAGGACCACCAATATTTAGAGCATCTCAGAGGAAGAGGAATCAGAGGAGGAGACTGAGAAGGAGAAGCCATTACAGGGAGGGGGTGGTGGGGGAAGCCGAGAGATAAAGTGTTTCTTGCATCGAATACTGCTGATGGCTCAGATAGGTTGAGTAAGATGCTGTAAGGTGGAGGTTGTTGGGGACGTTAACAAAAGCAGCTTTAGTTGGGCAGTAACAACACAAGCCTGATTAGAGTGGCTTAAAGAAATAATTAGGAAGTGAGAAAGCAAAGACCATTCCTCATTCTTCCATATGTTCTGTACAGTGCAAGATCCCATGGGGTCATGATACAAAAGATTAGGGGAGAGAACTAAGAAACAGCTTAACGTATGGTCATTCAGGTGGTATGTTTATTTTTGGCTGTGGTTGAAAATAATCCCTCAGGACATAGAGGCTTTTTTCTCACTGAATTTTTGATGGCTGAACTACCTCATTTTAGCACAAAGGTATGACTATTCATTGATTCTTAAGACTGACTTTTAAAGTAGTTCTTATGTCCTGAAGCTTACAACAGGAAACTTGCAGCAAATAACTAAAAACAAAGCAGGACATTATTAACTACAGGGCAAATCCCCAGTGAAGAGCAGAGACAAGAACCAATTTCATATAAGCACATTTTTTGTTGTTAAATTATGTTAAATTTCTTTTTCATTTTAAGCAGAGATGAAATAAACAGTTCAAAATGGGCCTTATGAACATATTTAACTTAAATTTTTAAACATATCCTCTAAACCATACTAAGTTAGATCCCACATTTTCTAGGTAAGAATATTAATAGTAGGGGGCTAAACTGACTACTTTCTACTGATTATTGATCCAAACTTACTCTTTCCAGTCACTCTTTAAAATACTTAATATCTAATTCCACCAAAATGTGATGAGATGGGCTTATCTTACAAATGGAGAAACTGAGGCTCAGAGGGATCAAATGACTTGCTCAGGGTCAGGCAACAACAAGCTGGTGGAGCCAGACTTCTTACTGAGCAATTTGGCTCAGAGTCTGGCCTCCTAGCCTCTGGGCATCCTGCCCCCTCAAAAACATGCTCTCTTACCAGAAAAGGCAAGCAACCTACAACTGCTTTACAAGTTTTTTTTTTTTTTTTTTTTTTAGTGGCCAAATAAAATTTTATTGAAGTATTAAAAAGGTGCACCTCTAAGCTAAGAAGAGAATGTGAAACTCTTAGCCCTGTAGGTGATTTTTTTTTTTGGGGGGGGAAACACACTGCAGTGCTCTAATTAAAAATACACCAATACAGAGAATGCCAATTGCCTCTGTACTTTCAGAGAGCAGAGAGTTCCTTTTGAAAGAAGCTTTGTTTGAGAGACAAAGACTAGGAAGGAAAAGTAGTGGTAAAGTTTCGTCAGGAGGCAAGCCCTATTCTCTGGGCAAACGGCCGTCTACTCATTCTCGTTCTCAGAAATGTTTAGGATGCTGCCTTTCTCCAAATTCAAGTTAAAGGGAAGCCATCTGAATAAGTGATATTAACCATGTCACAGGGGCCAAAACCTATTGGGATTGGGATGAGAGCCTTGAATCTATAGTATGCCTGGTTTCCTTCCCCATTGACACACTGACATCCAGCTAGGAAATGAATTGTATTCACTAAAATTATATTGAGCAGCTACTGTGTACTGACTAGGCACTATTTGTGGTCCTGGGGATACAGATGAAGGAGACCAAGTCCCCCAAGAAGCTGACAGTCTTTCAAAAGTGGAAGAAAGACAAGTAGACAGGTAATTAGAGTGTATAGTAAGTTTAGTTATTATTGTTTGGGGGGTAGGGGATAATTTAAGCATATGTGATCATGTAGGCTTTGAAGAATAAATATTAGTGTTTTGCAGCATCAAGGTGGAATAGGGGCATAACAGATATTCTAAGCAGAAGAAAGAACACACAGAAAAGGCTTTGAAAGACAAAATACAAGAGACACATGGACATTGTTCTTTCAGTAAAAGTGTTCATTATAATATAGTCAAACAATATACAAATCAGAAAGAACAGAAATCTGAAATCCCAATATTCAAAGACAATCACTCTCATGTTTTCGTTAGGGGATAGTCACAAGAATAACACTTGTGGCCTCTCTTCTTCCTTGCTCACTCTTTCCTATAACATGGGAATTGTTTTATCTGATCATGAGCAGACAGAGCTGTTGACAGAGTTTACATTACCGGGCAGACTGTGTTCTGCTCTCGCTTGCATGCAGTAAGCAAATGTTCTAGAGACAGATCAGGAGACTTGTCACTCTCTGTCCCTACTTCTGGAGCCCAGTGGGCACAAAGTGTAAGATTTCCTGGTACAGATGTCTGGGTAGGAACCAGCTTGCAGAATTAGACTCTCCTTTGGATGGGTTATATTGAAGTGAACCTCAATGGAAGAATTGAGAAATACATTTGGCCCTATTCCCTAGGACCAATGCAGTCTCCAATGCAGAGCTAGCAGCATGAAAGTTTATAGACATTTTGATTTCTACCTTCTTACCATACTTATTTTTCAGTTGTTTTATGTATATTCACCATCTATAAGACATGATCACACTTACTAGAGAGAGTTGGTATAAGAATTATTTGACATTAAACATTAACACTGCCTAAAAGTGTTTAGCACATTTTTGGTGAAGAATAAATTTAATTCCTCTCCTTCACATTACTGCTCAGAAAAAGCACTCAGAATTTTAGAGGCAGAGATTTGCAAGGATATTTCTATCTCCTTTAGCCTTTCTACTAACACAGGACTCATGAAGAGTCTGCCCGGATGTTTATAAGGGACTTCTCATTGGTTTCCTGATTCTACTCTTATCCTTCTTTAATGCAATTTTTATACAGCAGACCAAATAATCATTTAAAAATAAAAAACAGATTATATCCTCTAGCTTAACATCCTACAAAGATTTCATTGTATTTAGAATAAAATCCAAAAAATTACTATACTTTACAAGTCTGTTCTTAGTTCTCTATCTTTTTTCTGTTTTTGTTCTTGATTTTTCCAATTCACGGCCTCTGAACATGCTGGCTGCTCTGCCTTGATAGTTTTTACCTCTTTTCTTTGTATGATTCTTACTACTCCTTATATCCCAGCTAATAGGAACTCTCTGAGAGACTTTACACAAACTAACCTAGGTGAAGTAGCCTCCTTCCTCCAACACAATTACTGTCTTTAAAAAAAAAAAAAAAAAAAAAACTGAAACAATTGTTTGTACATATCTGTGGGGTACAGAGTTGAATATCAATACCCGTATGCAACATGTGATGATCAAATCAGGATAATTAGTGTATTCAACATTACACAATGTAAGCATTTTTGGTGGCCTTTTACCAATTTCTTGCTAACCCCCCTTTCCCACCTTTCCTGCCTCTGGTGACCTCAGTTCTGTTCTCTCCTTTTGAAAGGTCAGTGAATTATTGTGATTGTTATTTCTTTGTTTGTTTGTTATTTTTTTTAGGTCCCACTTAGTAAGGACATCAGGTATTTCTCTTCCTGTGTCTGGCTTATCTCACTTAACATAATTTTCTCTAAGTTCATCCATATACTGTGAATGGCAGAATTTCATTCTTTTTTATGGCAGAGTAGTAGTATTCCACTGTGTACATATACTACATTTTCCTTATCTAGTTATATGTTGTTGGACATTTAGGTTGGTTCCAATTCTTGACTATTGCAAATAGAGTTTTGATATACATGGGAGTGCAGTTATCACTTTAACATGATGCTTTCCATTCCTTTGGGTATACATCCGACAGTGGGATTGCTGGATCATACAGCAGTTCTATCTGTAGTTGTTTGAGGAACAACCATACCATTTTCCATAATGGCTGCACCAATTTACAGTCCTACCAACAGTGTAGGAGGGTTCCTCTTTCTCTGCCTCCTTGCCAACGTTTCTTATTCTGTTTTTTTGATAATGACCAGTCTAACTGGCATGAAATGCTATCTCAGTGTGATTTTGATTTGCATTTCCCTGATGCTGAGCATTTTTTTCATGTATCTGTTTGCCATTTGTGTATCTCCTTTGAGAAATGCGTATTCAGCTCTGTTGCCCATTTTTTAATCTGGTTACTTTTTTTTTTTACTGTTAAATTGGTTGAGTTCCTTGTATATTCTGGATATTAATTCCTTGTCAGGTGTAGAGCTTGCATATATTTTCTTCCATTCTGTAGGCTGTCTTTTCACTCTGTTATTTATTTTGCTGTGTGGAAGCTTTATAGTTTTATATAATCCCGTTTATTTTTTCTTTTGTTGCCTGGGTTTGGGGGTCTTATTCATAAAGTCTTCGCCAAGTCCTACTCCCTGAAGTGTTTCTACTATGTTTTCTTTTACCACTTTTATAGTTTCAGGTTTTATATTTAAGTCTATAATCCATTTTGAGTTGATTTTTGCATGTGGCAAGAGGTGCGGGTCTAGTTTCATTCTCCTACACATGGATGTGCAGTTTTCCCAGCACCATTCACTGAAGAGGCAGTCTTTTCCCCAATGTATGTTCTTGGTGTCTTTGTTGAAGATCAGTTGACTGTAAGTGTGTGGGTTGACTTCCACATTTTCTGTTCTGTTCCATTGGTCTGAGTGTCTGTTTTTATGCCAGTACCATGCTGCTTTGGTTACTGTAACTTTGTAGTATAATTTGAAATCAGGTAGTATCATTCCTCTGGTTTTATTTTATTTTATTTTATTCTTCAGGATTGCTTTGGCTATTTGGTGTCTTTCCTGCTCCATGTGAAAGTTAGGATTTTTTTTTCCATTTCTGTGAAGAATGTCATTGGTATTTTGATGATGATAGCATTGAATCTGTAGATCACTTTAAGTAGTGTGAACAATTTTACAGTGTTAATTCTTCAAATCCAAGAGCACAGAATGTCCTTCCATCTTTTTGCATCTCCTTTAGTTTCTTTGAACAGTGATTTTTAGTTCTTATTGTGGAGATTTTTCACCTCTTTAGTTGTTCCTATGTATTTTGTTTTTTTTCTGACTATTGTAATTGGCCTTGCTTTCTCAATTTCTTTTTCTGCTAGTTCATTTTTGGAGTATAAAAACACTACTGATTTTTGCAAGTTGATTTTGTATCTTGCAACTTTGCTGAAATCATTTATCAGCTCTAAAAGCTTTTCTGTAAGTGTCTTTAGGTTTTTCTATATATAGGATTTTGTCATCTACAAACAGGAACAGTTTGACTTCATCTTTTCCAATCTGGATGCCTTTTATTTCTTCTTGCTTAATTGCTCTGGCTAGTACTTCCAATACTGTGTTAAATAGGAGAGATGAGAGTGGACATCCTTGTCTTGTTCCTGTTCAAGATGATATTGGCGGTGGGTTTGTCATATATGACTTTTATTGTGTTGAGATACTTTCCTTCTATTCCTAATTTGCTAATAGTCTTTATCATGAAGTGATGCTGAATTATGTCAAGTGCTTTTTCTGCATCTATTGAGATAATCATATGGTTTTTGTCCTTGACTTTGTTGACATGGTGTGTCACATTTATTAACTTTGTATGCTGAACTATCCTTGCATCCCTAGAATGAATCCCAGTTGATCATGGTATACAATTTTTTTGTTGTGTTGTTATAGTCTGTTTGCTAATATTTTGTTAAGTATTTTTACATCTATGTTCATCAGAAATATTGGTCTGCAGTTTTCTTTTTTGTTATATCTTCATCTGGTTTTGATATCAGGGTGATGTTGGTCTCATAGAATGAGGTTGGGAGAATGGCCTTTGTTTCAATATTTTGGAATAGTTTAAAAAGAATTGGTATTAATTCCTCTTTAACGATTTGGTAGAATTTACTAGTAAAGCCATCCACTCCTGGGCTTTTCTTTGTTGAGAGATTGCTGATTACTGCTTCAATCTCATTGCTTCTATTGGTCTGTTCAGGTTTTTGTTGTCTTCTTGGTTCAGTCTTTGTAGTTTCTATGTGTCCAGAAATTTATTCTTTTCCTCCAGGTTTTCAGATTTGTTGTTAAGTAATTGTTTATACTAGTCTCCAATGATTCTTTGTATTTCTGTAGTATTGGTTGTAATTTTCCTTTTTCTTTCTGATTTTTGTTATTTGGGTCATCTTTCTTCTTTCTTTACTTAGCATAGCTAATGGTTTGTCAATTTTACCTTCTTGAAAAGCCAACTTTTTGTTTCATTGATCTTTTGTATCATTTTGGGGTCTCTATTTCATTTAGTTTTGCTCTAATCTAATTATTTCTTTCTGTTTACTACTTTTGGGATTAGATTATTCTTGATTTTCTAGTTCGTTCAGGCATAGTGTGAGGTCATTTATTTGAAATTTTTCTATTCTTTTGATGTAAGCATTTATTGCAATAAACGTCCCTCTTAGTACTGTTTTTGCCATATCCCACAGGTTTTGGTATGATGTGTCTTTGTTTTCTTTAGTTTCAAGAAATTTTTTGATTTCCTGTTTAATTTCTTTTTAGACTTCTATGTTGTTTGGGTGCATGTTGTTTAATTTTCTTGTGTTTGTATGGTTTCCAGAGTTTTGCTTGTTATTGATTCCCAGTTTTAATCTGTTGTGGTCTGAAAAGATACTTGAAAGGATTTTAATTTTTTAAATATGTTCAGACTCAATTTGTGACCTAATATGGAGTCTATCTTGGAGAATGTTTTATGTATTGATGAGAAGAATGTATATTCTATAGTTGTTAGATGAAATGTTCAGTAGATATCTGCCAGGTCCAATTGGACTAAAGTGTAGTTTAAATCCTATGTTTCTCAGTTATTTGTCCCCTAGATGAGAGAGAGTGGACTTCAGATCCCTAGCTATTGTCATATTGGGGTTTATCTCTTTATGTCTAATAGTGTTTGCTTTATATATCTGGGTGCTCTGGTGTTGGGTACATATATGTTTATGATTGTTATGTTTTCTTGCTGGATAGATTCCTTTATCATTAAATAATGTCCTTGTTTGTGTTTTTTTATGGTTTTGGTTTAAATCCCATTTTATCTGATATAAGAATAGCTACTCCTGCTCATTTTTCATTTTTGTTTGCATGGTATATTTTTTTCTATCCCTTCTCTATTAGTCTCTGTGTGTCTTTACAGGTGAGGTGAGTTTCTTGTATACAGCATATAGTTGGGCCTAGCTTATTCATCCAATTAGTCAGTCTGTGACTTTTGAGTAGGGAATTTAATCCATTTACATTTAGGATTGTTATTGAAACATACTGTCTTACTCCTGGCATTTTATTGATTTTCCTTTGGATGTTTTAAATATCTTTTGTTCCTTTCTATTATTTTATTGTTTGCCTTTGGTGTTTATTGGTTTTTTGAAGTGGTAAAATACAGTTTCTTTTTCTTTCTCATTTGTATTTTTACTCTACTGGTGAGTTTTGTTCTTTCCTGTATATTCATTGTAGTGATTATCATTTTTCAGATTTCAGATGCAGAACTCTGTTGAAGATTTCTTCAGGTCTGATCATGTAGTAGTGAACTACAGTTTTACCTTGGCTTGTAAGTATACTCTTTCTCCCTGATTTCTGAAGGACAGCCTTGCTGGGTACAGCATTCTTGGCTGGCAGTTTTTTTCTTTTAGTATTTTGAATATATCACCCAATTCTCTTTTGGCCTGCAAAGTTTTTCTTGAAGTCTGCTCTTAGTCTGACGGGGATCCTTTATAGCTGACTTGATGTTTTTCTCTTGCTGTTTTTATGATTCTCTCTTTGTCTTTGAGCTTTGCCAGTTTAACTGTCATGTGTCCTAGAGAGGACCTTTGGCATTGAATCTTTTGGGGGATCTTTTAGTGTCCTGTATCTGAAGATCTGTATCTGGGAAGTTTTCTGCTATTATTTCATCAAATACATTTGCAATGCCTTTTCCTTTCTCTCCTTCTGGAATAACCATGATTTAGATGTTCATGTGATTAAAGTTGTCTGCTAGCTCTTTTAGATTTTCTTAATTTTTTTAAAAAATTTTTGTCCACCTGGGTTATTTCAAAAAGACTGTCTTCCGGATCAGAAATTCTTTCTTCTGCTTGCTCTAACCAGCTGCTTAAGCTTTTGGTTATGGTTTTTTATTTCATTGAATGAATCTTTTACTTCCAGGAGTCTGCTACATTCTTTTTAAGGTATTAATACCTTTGTAAATTTCCTGGGTATTTTATGTCATTTTGTTGTGTTGCCTATCTGAGTCTTCTTTTATCTCATTGAGTTTCCTTAAGATTGTTGCTCAGAATTCTTTTTCAGTTATTTCAAGGGTTTCCTCTTCTAAGGGATTCCTGTTCTGGTACTTGAGAATCATTGTATTCCTTTGGTAGTGTCATATTTTTTGTTTTTTATATTTCTAAGATCTCTGCATTGCTGTCCAATCATCTGGTAGAGCAGTCACTTCTTCTATTACTCTGGAGTGGGCTTTGAGTAGAGAGATTTCCTTCTCGTAGATGTGTTTTAAATTGACCATTGAGTGGGGTGTTTTAGTGCTGGTTTGGGTAGATGCAGTAGTGTAGTCTCCATGTGGGTACTTTGGCCATATTCAGTGTTGGAGTTGCATGTAAGTACCTCCACAGCCTAGGAACTAGGGCACATAGTGATTCTTTTCTGAGGTTTGTGACACTGTGTTGGTTCATCGAGGATGTGGGTGAGTTCTTGAGTTCTTGGGAGAAGTGCCTGGCTGCCCTGTTGCTCACTGGTTGGGTTGGGTGACTCTGGTGGGCTTGCTGGTACCTTCACTAGTGTTCCTTGACCCTGATGGGTGCAATGGAGTATAGTGGAGCTCCTCAGTTTGAATGGATGACCCTGGGCAGGGTTTGTTTTTCCTCTTTCCTCTTTCCCTGAGCTCTGCTGGTGACTCTCCTCTGTAAATGCAGTCAAATGATCGGCAGGCTGTCTGCATTGTGGTGGTGGCTGCTGTAGCAGCAGTGGCTGCTGCTATGGCCACAAGCCGCCCTTGCAGTGGCAGTGTTTGGGGCGGACCATATGCACTGTAGCAGTGTCTGTGGCAGTGACAGGAGCCTCCCCTGGCTCCTGAGTTCCCACATGCTCCTGCTGTCTGTCAGGTTGGAGTTGCCTGCAGCTCCTGAGGTCCCCAGGTGCACTCCTGCCCTCAAACACAATTATTATCTATCACATCACTGTAGGCCTATCCACAGGCCATTTTGGTTGAGGCAAAATCAAAGTTAAAGATCAGTGAGAAGAACTATTTTCTACTGTTCAAGATCAGCATCATCTTTTATCTTTGAAACTGATAAGAAACAGCAAAGACAAGGGTTTTACAAAGTAAAATAATACCTGTCAAAGATATGATGTTGATAGTATTTTTTAAAGCATGAGCTATTTTTAGCGAGATAATTGTTCTTCACCTAATATTATCAGCCAGTACTGTGTAAGCACATGAAAATATGAACACTGAAGAATGTGGACACTGAAAGCGCTGGGTGGGCCAGTCTAGAAAGAGTGGGTGTATCCACCTATGTAAGCATTCAGTTGCTTTTTCAACATAATTAGCTGCCTGAATTCCATGCCTAAACTTAGCCAATACATTTTCATCTGTTAGTAATTAGGAGTTATTTTAAAACGTTCCCCGATTCTTCCTTCAGAATTACCTATAAACCAATCTCAGAAAAATAAATTTGATTTTGTAATCATTTCGGGAATATTTCCTTTTTGTGTGTATTTTTTCGGCATGCAGTCATTACAGACCTAGAAAAGAAAACATGAGAAACACAATCAACTGTGACAAAACAAACAAACATACAAGACCTTCCTCCAGAAAATGAAAAGTAGAAGCAGAACCATGAATTACAGAGAACCCTACATAAAGCATGAAAGGACAGGTTTCATTGATTTAAAATCCAAGCATAAGAAAAGGTAAAATTACTAAGTAGATTTTTAAAAAAGAAAAGGTGTGGTCTTATATTCTGCAAAGGAATCTTTAGCTTTATTTAAGATTAAATGATTTCACTTAGTTAGTGCCCCAGTACTTTAAATGTGATTTAGTTTTTAAAAATTCAAATGTCATGCAGCTGTTCAGGAACAGTTTAATTCGGAAAAATAAAATAGGTCTACAGTACCTTAGTAGATCCCTCCATCGTCGTTCAAGCATGCCCTGTATATCCACATGTCTTTGCTTGTCTTGCCTGCCCCAGTCTGGAAAGCCCCTTTCATCTCTTAACAATTTTCAAGATTTAATCCCCCTCCATGAGGTTTTGTTGGAATTTTTTTCCTTCTTTACTCAAACTGCAACTGGCTTTATGCTCTCGATAGCACTTATTTCACTCTCATATATTCAGGTCAGTTATTTTCATCTGTTTTTCCCACTAGATTACTTTTAAGGTGGAGGTTCTGTCTTATGACTCTCTGTAACCCATTGTGCCTAAAAGCAGAGCTTTAGGTATGAGAGATGATAGGAAGGTAAAGGTGTGGATAGGGCCCTCGATTTTAGAGTGTTCCCGTGCACAATGTTAAATATTAAGTGTTTTTAGTGAAAAAACAAAAAAAGTATTTTTTTGGCTTAAGATGTGCTTTGAGTCACATGGTTGGGTTTGAATCCTAGTTCAGCCATTGTGTGACCTCTGGCAAATTGCTTTAGTTCTCAGGGCATCACTTTGCTCTTCTCTAAAATGAGGAAATAGTAGTTATTACCTCATAGGCTTATTAGGTATGTAAAATAAGACATACACAAAAATAGCTTAGAATAGTACCAGGAACATAAACTCTTGGTATATGTTAGTGATTATTATTAGTCATAAATGCGTATTGATATTATACATGAATGTAATTATACATTCATGTATAATTGATATTATACATTGGTTCTTCTTCTAGTGAGAAGAACTTAACTTCTCATTATGTTAAGTGAGAACTATGACTTACAAATAAGGCCTTTAGCTTGATTCTAATGTTGTGTAATAATATTGATTACTTTAATTTTTTTCCTGTACTCTTCTTTTATTTTTTAGTGTTTCCCAGGCTTTATTCCAAGCCCCACTTTTCTTTTTAATTCAATTTTATTTATATTTATTTTTGTGGGGTATAGTGTGTCATTTCAATCCATGCATATCCTGAACAATGATTCACTTAGGGTAGAGAGCATAGTTTTGTCCCCATTTGTTCAACCCTAATCTTCCCTCCCACCCAAACTACCCAGCCTCTGGTAATCATTATTCTACTCTCTACTCTTTTTTTTTTAAAACACATAAACATTAACATTCTTATTTCAAAAACAATTCTTAAAAATGAATTAGAAAAATCTAAGCAGATATTTGCTGAAGGACATGTTCAGATAAGTCACACACCCCAAAGAAACACACCTGGTTAAAAAGTACATTTTAGGATCTAGTTGCAGGTGGGAGTGGGGCTGGCCCAGCCTCCATCTCAGGATCCCGGGCATTGGCTGGCTCCATTGCTGGCCTGGAAGTCCTATACTCTTTTTAAAAAAATTGTTTTTCTGAGTTACCTACCTACATATATTAGTTTATAAATGGGAAACATGATATTATTTCTTAAATAATTGAGGATGCATGTAAGTAAAAGTTTAAAATCGGAGATGATCAGCCTTCACAACAGATCGAGTAAAAAAATTTTTTTTAATAAAGTAAAATAGGAGACGGTATAATTCTATACACTTAGACCAAAAATGTGAATTTGACTTAAAATTATGTTGAGAGAGTATGAAAATCAAAATCTCACTTCAACTACAAACTACATCGATGAGTAATATAAAGGAAAACATCTATAGGGACCTTGTGGAAGTTTTCTGATGAGCTGATGTCACATGCTGAGTTCTCTGGAAACATCTAATATGTTCAGATGCTGAGATGGAGTTTAGATTTTAAACTGTTAGGGATCAACACTTGTAAAAGGAAGGAGAAGGAAGCAGAGCTTGGCAGAAAAAAAGGTGAACTGTGATGCAGGCCCACTAAAGCCTTAGCCACCCAGTGGGGATCTCTAGGGTATTTCTGTCTGACTTGTAATCACTAAATGTAGGCTGCTCTACATATTTTGCATATGTTATCACATTTAATCCTCATAACATTTCAAGATAGTAATGCAATTGGTTTTATGTTTGTCTTATTTTTAAAATTTTCAAAGAGGAATCTGAGGCACGGAGAAGTTAAAAATGCCTCTCTCACGATCACACAGTTTAATTTGATCCCAGGCACCCTGACTCTAGCGCTTCATGAATTAACCACTATGTTACTGTGCTTTAGAAAAAGAAAAGATGTAACTGCCTTACAAGAGTTAGGTTACCAGGCCTAGCTGAATTTCATTCCAAGATAATGACATAAATCGCAGATTGAGTTCTATCAACACTGTTGTTAGTGATTCAGTTTGTGAAAATTCGTTGAGATAGGTATGAGAAATGAACAAATATTACAACAATTTCCCAAAAGAAAAGGGAGGAAGAGGTGTGCATATAAACTGTAAATCAGAAACACTAAAGATAAAAACAATGCTCATGAATCCAAAATGTGTTCACCGTGAATGAATCTTAACAAATATCTATTCTTCCCCTGTATGGTTACACATTAATGGATAATTGCAATAGAATTTTGTTGTAAAAGGCATTACTTTCTGTTGTTAAAGAGACTAAAAAGAGAGTTTAGACCTGACTCTAGAGTTAGGCAGAAAATGTAGTTGCTCCCTTGACATAGTTTTAAGAGGGCATTAAAGGAAGTTAAATCTCAAAGTCCTGTTACAGAAGCAGGTATTACCATTATTACTGATATTACTATTTTAGTTTCTTTTCAATAAGTCATTCAATCAACATTATTTTGGGAGTATCTGTGATGTTTGGGATAATAAGGCCAAAAGTCTCAGTTGAGTGTAAAATTCCGTGGTTCTTAAGCACATGGAGTTTGCATCCTGTACACTGGGGAAAAGCTAAATAACTGTATAGGTGGAAGGTTATAGACCTGTGTTACCTGGGAATACTAAAGCATCGAGTAGACATGATTTTTTTATAATTATCACATTCTCATCCACCATCAGTCAGCAGATAATAGGGATACATTTTAGGGTCAGTGGAGCCAGAACAGAACTAAACTCACTCAGGGATACCGCTACCTAGGTCATCTTAGGAATAAAGTTGGAAGAACACAAGGAAGAAAAGAGTAGCTGTGAAGAATCCTTAATCTTCACAAAGTACCAGCAGTGTCCTCCATTTTTGCACTGGGAGTCTCTCAGTTTGCAAATTGAAAACAAACAGATTATACCTAGGCGATGAGATGAGGTACTGAAAAACTTTAAGCCTAATGAAAATACCCAAAGATATCTCTATATGTGAAAAAACATTTTAAACGTATTAAAATGGCGGAAGGAACAAACTTCTCATTGTCATTTAGATTGTGTTGAGACTAATACAGCAACATTAAGCCAAAGTCACTGCTGACTCAGTGATTTTATGTGGAGCAAGACCCTACAGAAAGTGGGATAAGCTAGATATTGACATGCACTCTGCTGTATGTAAAATTTTCTTCAAAAACAGAAAGGTGGTTTATTTCTTATTCTCTTCATGATTACGAAACATTATAGTAATTAAGAAAATTTAGCACACCAGTATTCAAGTTTGCTTACAGTTGAATCATCTCAAGATATAACATTCCTTTCCATAACTGATATCTCCAGGATACGGTAACCTGGAGTTGAGAAAAAAAGCAAGTGGTTGATAAGGCCCACAAAAAAAATTATCCGTGTTCCATTTAAAATATCAAAATTGTTAGTAGTAATAATAGTCATAAAAATGAAACTCTGAATTAGAGGACATATTTTTTTCATAGAGTGTAGGGTTTTCTTCTAGGTAATTTGTTTATTCTCAACATACCCCCCATGAATCTGTACTTAATAGATTCTGTTTGTTTTACAAATGAAAAAAATTAGAAGACATGACAAAAGTTAACAAAGGTCAAGTTACCTTCAGCCAACCTTCCTTCACCAAGAATATCAACTAGAAGCAGGACATGTTACTTTTTAGAATGTCTTCTACTAGAGAAAAATAGTAACAACGTGTCTTAGTTCTCCTCTACATTCTTTGCATATTTTCTTCCTTCTGTCTCCCTCTCTATGTGCCAATATTTTCTTTCTTCCCACTTGTAATTTTTATGTAAAGAAAATAATCATTGCTTCATGGACTCCCATGATACTGCAAGATGAGAAGAACCATTGCCCAGAAGGAATGGTAGTAGTTGCATCTATACCACAGGGTTGACATCTAAGCATTTAATTAAATTAGACTTTTCTACAGGGATCATAGAATATTTCAGATTTAATCCCACTTGGGAAACTCTTGGGCAATCATCATAGCAGGAAAACTAAGAGTTAGATATATTTTTTGTTTGTTTTTAACAAGGATATTGGACAAGCAATGTAGCAAAAAAGATAGTATCAAATAGCAATCAGTTTTAAATATTTTAATTCTGACCATAAATAAAAAAAGAATCCTTTTAGCCTCCCAAATAGCAAAAGCTTCTGCTTCTTTCTACTGGACTACAACAACATTCATGGGATGCAAATCTTGTGGCAGATACTACAGCAGTTGACGCCTGCATTAGGAGAACACCAGCCATCTGTAGACAGAGCAGCAGAGTGGGAGTCAGAAGCTTGAGGGAGGGCCCATCCTTATCCTCCACTCTAAGTCTTTCCTCTTCTCTATGCTCTTAAAAATGTAGTGCTCTTAACAGTCAACTTGGCATGCCTATGAATAACCCAGCGAAAATAACGGATCTATTTAGCTATCACTTTTGTAATTGATATGACACCTCCCCTGATTCATTTGTCTAAACAATTTTTTCCCAGAAAAATAAATAATGAATACTTGGATTTCAGGCATCATGAGCAAAATGGTGTTCAGATACTTCTGGGTTTTTAATTCAAGTCCCTTCACTTCTTACAGGTCTGATTACATACATACATGTCTATGAATGCATATATTTGTACAAGTACATATTCACCTTTTATAGATATGAGCCTCTCTTGAATTAACACAAGGTTTGTCCAGTAAGTAAATCAATGGTTATGTCAATTACAATCCTCCTTTTCTATTGGACAGTTTAAATATTGGAGTTTTTTTGAATTATCTTTTTTTCTTACTTTTTTTCTCTCCCTGGATGAAATGAGTAAGTTTGATGAGAATAAGTACTCCCTTTATGCTATTAACAGAGAGCCAAGAGGGAAAATTGAGTTTATCAGGTATTAGAAGATAGTACCGAACCATAATAATTAAAAAATATATAAATAAAAAAATATATATGGTCTTGACAGGAACAGAAAAATAAACCAATGCACCATAACAGCTTAGAAGGAGACTTAAATTAAGATCTAACTTATAATTTCAACAAAAAGCAACTTGTAAAGGGTAGATTTTTTTTTTTTTTAGTATATGACATTGGAAAAATTGGCTTATTATTTGGAGAAACTAAAGTTGTGTTCCTACCTTATACTATATACGAAAGGACTCCAGACAGATCACGTGCCTGCATGTGAGAGATAAATTAATGGAAAAAAAATTAGGAGGATTTTTCTGTGTCTTAGGAGTGGGACAAGGTTTTTTTTGTTTTGTTTTTGTTTTTATCAAAGTCTCCAAGAGCTCAAACTCAAAAGCAAACAATTGATAGACTTAAGGATTTCTGTACATAAACAATAAAAAAGGCAGGACTAGATAACTGAAATGATTAAGTAGCAATAAGGGATCACTATTTAGATTACACAATGGATTTCTACAAATCAACAGGGAAAGAGAAGAAAGCCAATAGAGAAAAGGAAACAAGAAGATAAACAAACAAACCCCATTAAAAAAAGCTCAAATGAACAGCAAATACATGAAAAGATTCTCAAACTCCCTAGTAATGAGAGAAAAAGGAAAATTAAAGTATCAGATACCACTGTTGAGACATCAGAACATAAAAGTTATAAAGGTTCATAAAACCAAATGTTAGTGCAGATTTAGGAAGACAAAAACTTTTTTGGGTGTTGTTGATGAGAGTGTCAATTAATCCATCCAGTCTAAAAAGCAACATGAAAGCCCAGAGGTAAGTTAAATATCTATATGCCCTAAGATTCAGCAATGCTTTCCTTGAGTATACCTTCTGGATAATTTCTTACTTGGGATGTGCAGGAGGGGGTTCATCACAGCATTTTTATGTTATTAGGGAATTGGAGTCCATTGAGATCTCAGTAGATAATTGAAATATGGAAGCATTATATGAAATTCAGTGTAGAATTAATGGCAGTGAACCAGGTGTCCAAACAACATGGATAGGCTGAAAGCAGTGCTGAGTGAGAAGATAAAATAATATTTTAGCTCAATTTATGCAAAACCATATGAGCACATAAAACAATGCTACATTCTTAAAGGATGTCAATGAGGTAGATGACTGCAAGGTGAGGAATGAGTGGTGACTGAGAGTGGGGATTGAAGAAAAAAAAGAAAAAGGAAACTGAGAGGCGTTATCCAGACTGATTTGCTATGAAATGAGAATGACAGTTGAAGTCCTTCAAAAGAAGAAATAAAAATATTATTAATAAATAAAAAAATTATTGTAAATGCTTATGAAAATGTCTTACTGCATTTAAAACAAAATGCCATAGCTTCCCTAAGCCCATGGGACCCTTTCATGAGCTGATGCCTTCCTCCCTCTCATTACATTTCGGCCCTATTGGCCCTGCCTCAGTGGCTGGGACACATCACATATTTTTATACCTCAGAATCTTCATTCATTGTTTCCTCTTCCTGGGAGGTCACTTATCCTTAAGGATCCTTTGGGATTGTTGAATGGCCATTTTTTTAATTTTTATTTTTTGGCAGCTGGCCAATACAAGGATCTGAACCCGTGACTTTGATGTTGTCAGCACCATGCTCTAACCAAGTGAGCTAACCAGCAAGGCCGAATTATCACTTCTTAGGGATAAGATTGTTGTTCATCCTGTCAGAAAGATCCTCCTCCCTTTTTCTCTATCACAGCCCCTTCTTTGATTCTTTGTTCACACTTACACCACCTGCCATTATTTTATTTGCCTCTTCATATACTATTTGTCCCCTCTTAGAAGATAAATTCAGTTAGGGAAGATGCTGTGTCTGTCCTGTTCATTGCTACACCTGCAACATCTAACACATCGTGAGTGCTAAAAATACCTGTAGGATAAGTGAGTGAGTGAATCAATGAGTGAATGAACCGAAGGCACAGACATTCACTATTTAAGAACTTGGGGGTAATTTTTAAAATTTTTAATCAAATTTAAAAGGTATAAAGACAGATATGAGGAAGCTTTTGTAAAATCATCTTCCTGGCACTTACTATATTTAAAAAAAAAAAAGATTTTATCCATGAGGTGTAGGAAATATTCACTTGTCAAATTGAAATTAACAGTTTTATCTTCCAAATACATATAATTTATATAGAGTACAATTTTAAATTTAATTATTTATTTAATTATTAAAAATCTCTGTATTGTTGCTCAATGTCTGTATGGTATTCAAAATATAAATATTGTTAACATCTCATAACTATAGCCTTCAGACATTGAGGCATAGTAGGTATATTTTTACCTGTTTTTGGTATAGCCCACACAAACCACCCTTTTAAAATTTTTTTTTACAAAAAAAGAGTATATACACTTTATAAAAAATCTTTGAGAAGAAAATAAAAATGAATACAAATATGATACGACCTTAAATTATTCACTTGTGAAGGAAAAAGAAATCAAAATTTAAAAATAAATTATACTTTGCCTTCTAAGGTTTTAAAACGCCTAACATCAGTTGAAGCTCATAACACAAACCCTCTCCATTAGGTGAGAGCTATTTTCCTCGGAGAAACTGAGTCACGAGAGGATTGTTTAAGGTCACTCCCTGAGTCAGTAATGTTGCTCGGAATGAAAACCCAGTGCTGACTCACTGCATTCTAGGTGGTGAGCGCTCAGCCACAGTCCTCGGCTGCCGTGCCCTGTCATTCTGAGGTCAGCAATTGAGTTAAAGCCACCACAACTGTCTTCAATCACAGCAGATGGCATTCTATAGATATTGACATGTGTCCTGTGGTGTTTATATTTTTCTTAAAAAAGAACTATAAATAAAGTACTGTAAACTAAAACAGTAGAAAAGAGAAGGGATTTTTAAAAATTTTATTTACATTGCATGGACTGTATAAAAATCCAAAAGCATTCTAAAATACCCATGCAGAACACTATATTTTACCAACAACAAAATTCTCAATTTCTCACTACTGACAACTCAAGGCACATCAGCATTTTTCAACTCTTGTTATCAATGCTTTCCATTGTAAATGAAATGGTTGGCACTTTTATATACCAAGGTCAATTGTATTCATTCATTCAGTCGGTTATTAATTCAATGTGTATTTATTTAGTGTGTTAGGCACCATGCTAGGTGACAGACATAATCCTTGCTCTCCTGTAGCTTACATTTCTCATTTTCTGTGACCATGAATATATAAAATCATGCTTTCCCAGGAGATAAGCACAAAAGAGAAGACCTATTTTATTTTTTCTCTTATACTATTTACTGAAAAATACTATTATCAAATATTTTTCTTTAAAAATTAAAAAAATAAAAAACTATTATATTTAATAAGCACATAATACCTGTAGATATTTATTAATGCTAACTTTAAAAAGAAGAAAAATTATTTGAAGATGTGAATTGCTTGCTATACACACTAAAAGGAGTTGTGGTCATGGGTAATGAAATATGCAGTGTGTCATTGGTCAGAAATGACACACCATGATACATTCATAAAGATATGGATATTATATATCTTTTGAAAATCAGACTGTGTGTATAGCCATGACAGACCTGATTGGTCTGAAGTGTTTAGTTGATTATATTCACTATGGCCCTAGTATATTGTTAAACCTCACAGTAGATGTTCAGAATCCAATTTATTCATGATGATATACAAGCTACTGAGAGTACAATTAAAAAGAACACATAGCTTTCAAGTGGAAATCCAATATAAAGAATTGTAGTCCTTCTATGTTTAAAAATATATGTATCTGTTTTTCATGATAAATTACAAAACAGGATTTGAAATTGATTTAAAAAGAGTACCATATTTTTCTGACGAATATGCTTGCAAGATTAAAAAAAAGGATAAATATCCCAAAGTGAAATAAGTTACACTGAAAAGACCCCCCCCCCCCATTTGGGGTTCCATGGAAATGAAATTGCTGTGACTAATGGATGCTGTAGAAAGATATGCTGGGCTATGTGAATCCTCACCCCCACCCCGCACACATGGACAGACAGGGATAAGAAGCCCTGACTCACAGTTCATGGCTTTAACCACTACCTACTTCTTATTCCCCTGACTCCTGTTTATGAGGAATAACATGAATAAAAACTGTGACAAATGAAGCCCTGAAATTAAAATTCTTCAACAATTTTGTGAGAGGCACCCTAGTGTAGTGGAAACAGATTTGCAGTTAGAAAAACTGTCAAGATTCCAAGCACATATATTTTACCTCTTTGGATTTCAGTTATCTTACCAATAAAGTAGAAATAATAATGGTTAGCCCTTAGAGTCGATCATGATGATACTGACGATTGAGAACGATGGTGATGAGGATAATGATGGTAATGATTGAAGGTGGTGGTTGTGGTTGTGATGCTTAATTGTATTAAACCAACTTGACTCGGCTAAGGGTGCCCAGAGAGCTGGTAAAACATTATTTCTGGGTGTGTCTGTGAGAGCGTTTCCAGAAGAGATTAGCATTCGAATCAGTAGACTGAGTAAAGAAGACCGCCCTCACCAAAGAAGGTGGGCATTAGTCAATCCTGTGAGGTCCTGAAAGAACAAAATGGCAGAGGAAGGATGGATCTGCTCCCTCTGCTTGAGCTGAGACACCCATCTTTTCCTGCCTCAAACGTCCACACTCCTGCTTCTCAGCCTGTGGAACTGGAACTTAACTTTCAGCCCCCAGTTCTCAGGCCTTCAGATTTGGACTGGAACTACATCACTGGCTTTCCTGGGCCTCCAGCTTGCAGATGGCAGATCATGGAACTTCTCAGCCTCCGTAATCACATGGGCCAATCTCTCATAATAAATCTCTTTCTATATATCTGCATGTATCCTCTTGGTTCTGTTTTTCTGGGGAACTCTGATTACTACAGTGGTGATGATATCTAACACTTACATTGTGCTCATCGTGTAGCAGACTCAGTGTTAGGTGCTCTCCATGCTTTGTGTGGTCTAGTGTGGTGGTAAGAACATGAGCTTTGAGGGATGTCAGACAGAGCAGAGTCTCAGTAGTGACTCTGCAAATACTATATGCCCTTGGATAAGTTATGTTTCTAAACCTTAGTTTCTTTATCTGTAAAATGGGCCTAATAATCATATCTCATTCTTAAATTTGTTGTGAGAATCAAGTTAAAAAAAAAAAAAAATATGTAACCTGCCCTCCACAGTGCCTGGCGTATGTTGGGTTGCTTCCTTTCTCCTTGATATAACACATGAGCACATATAATCACTTCTGAGTCAGTGAAAGGAAATTATTAAACCTAACGCTGACTTGGATTTCAGTATGTGTGGGGAGAATCACTCCTTCAAAATAAAAAAAAAACAGGTGTGTTATAGGCTTAATTATGTTCCCCTTAAATTCATATATTGAAGCCCTAACTGCCAACACTAAATTTAGAGATAAGGCAATTAAAGAGGCAATTATGTTCAAATGAGGCCGGTAGGTGGGCTCTAACGAAATAGGACTTATGTCCCTATAAAAATAGGAAATTGGGACACCTATGAAGCAAAGACCTGGTGAGGACACAGCGAGAAGGCAGCTATCTGCAAGCCAAGGAGAGAGGCCTCAGAAGAAACCAACCCTGTCAACACTTTAATCTTGGATTTCCAAACTCCAGAACTGTGAAAAATACATTCGTGTTGTTTAAGCCACCCAGTCTGTGGTATTTTATTATGGCAGCACTAGCAAACTAATACAGCTTTGAGAGGCCAGCTTGTCCAGGCAGTTCCTGTGGCTGACTCAACTATGTTGTCAGTGTAGTGTCTTAGGCACGGGATTCCAGGCATTCACCGTATAAATTTCCCATGAGAACTCCGAGGCCTGCTTTTCTTTTGCCCCGAAGATTGTATTATTAAAGTGGACCTTTGCATGATCCATTTTTTGAGTATGCCAGTGGTTTAGAAAATGCACAATGACTGAAGACAAGCATAGAATGTGTTACCAAGGAAAATTAGATAAATATTATTGATTAACAAATGATGGGAATGCAAGGGATGTGAGAGGTATGCATTCTTCCATACAGCACAGGGTGTCTCTCCTATGTATGACTATTTATAGGGTCTTATTTTAATACTTTGTTTGTTGAAAAAGTTTATACTTTATTAGCTCTAAGAAAAAATGTATTCCAACTTCTGATATTACTATTAATAGGTATTGAGGCTATAACTATAATTTAGAAAAGACAAGAATCGCCCCCACCCCCACCTATTCCTACTGCCTCGTTCTCTTGGGGCTCCTTTGCACAGTCTCTCTCCTGTGCCAGAAATGTCCTTCTTGTCTTTGCTCCCTAGAAAATGTCTCATTTCTTCCAGAGTGAGATCACTGTCATTTTATTGTACATTTTCTGACTCTCCCAGACAGGTGTGTCATTCCCTGAACCATACCTCCCATGCATTTTTGTTACTATGACATTGTTAGATCTTTATTGTGATCCTTAGCATGGTGTGTCATGATTCCATGTATTAATTCATCTATTTTCCCCAGCAGATCAGGAGACACTTGAAGGGCAGGATCCTATTTTTGTATTCTCAGTGACTCACTGTGCCTGCCATAAGATAGACACTCAATGAACATTTGAAAAAAGTCACTTTCAAATATATATGGAAATATGTATTTCATATAAAACAAGTATACATATTTGTTACATAAATCACAATATATTCTCACTGGAATATACTTAAATTATGCAGAACTATGCTGAGCACGGTGCGAGCCCTTCCTCCTCCATTGCCATCCTCAGAAGTACCAAGGCCAACAGTTGGATCCTTCCCATAGCCTTACTAATGATTTACCTGCAAATATATGTGCATACATCTTTCTTCTTTTTTACATAACTAGTATTTTACTAAACATGCTGAAGCTACAATACTCTTTTCTTCTCTGAACAATTTGTATGTAGGTATTTTCATGTCAGTAGCTTATGTTTATTGGTAATAGCTGTGCAGTATTCCATAATTTGGATTCACTGTGATTTAAATAACCCTTCACCCATTAATGGCCATTTAAGTTCTTACCTCTTTTTTATTTGTTTGCTTGTTTGGTTTTGCTAGCACAGCTAATGAAGCAGTGATTATCTTTGTGCCTACATTTTTGAGCACATGTGCTGGTATGTTTCAAAATAGATTACCAGAAATGGAATTGTTCCAATAAAGAAGATGCACATTTAAAATACTGACAATTTTTCTTTCAAAGAGGTTTCACCAATTTAGACTGTACTTGACAGTGTAAGAATCCTCTTTTCAATGTATTCCAATACTTTATATCATCAATCTTTGAATTTTTGTTATTCTGATAGAAAATATGCCATGAAAACCATTTATTTCCCTAATAATTAGTGAGAGTGAATGTAATTTCAAATGTCTGTTGGGCATTTACATTTCTTTTGAAGTTGTCATTTTTATATTTTTGCCCATTTTTAAAATGTGTTGCTTGCCAATTTCTTGTTTATTTACAGGAATTCCTCATATAGTCTGGTATTAATTGTTTGTGTTAAGTAAATCATACATATTTTCTCTCAACTGTCATTTGAGTTTTAACATGTGTATAGTGTTTTATCTTATAAACTTTTTTTAAAATATGTTTTTTAAGTTGGAGTCAGATGTATTAATTTATTCCCTATGTTTTCTGGGATTTTAAAAATCTACCTTAGGAAGGCTTTCATTATAAAAAAAATATTCTCCTATATTTTATTTATTTATTTATTTAATTTATATTATATGGCTTAGCTTTTTTATTCATTTGGAGTTTATTTTTGTGTACTCTATGATAGGGAGAGGTCTAACTTAACAGTTCTTTAAATGAATAAACCAGTGTCACAAGCTATTCATTAGATAGCTCTCATCTTTACTCTACTGATTTGAAATACCACCTGTTATTAAACATGAAGTATGTGCACATATAAGTTAGTTTCTGTACCCTATTCCATTTCATTCATTTCTTTCTCTGTATTTGCACCAACTGTAACAATGTCTTAATTACTTGAACTTTATAGAATCTTTTGAAATCTTGTAAGAGAAGTATTTTTTTTAGTCGTTAAAAAAATGTTTTTGTATTAAAGATTTCTCTGTCTATGTGAACTTTAGAATTAGTTTGTCAAGTTTTATAAAAAAAAATGTCAAGGTAGGATTTTAATTAACATTCCATGAGTAGTAGATTAATTTGAGAATTTATTTATTTATGAAACTGAGTTTTCTCTTCTAGGAACATGGCATAATGGCTCTATGTGATTTTTGGATAAGTCATTCAATTTCTCTGTGTTTTAGTTTCCTCATCTATGAAATAGGGATTCTAACAGTACTAATATCAAAGGATTACTATGAGGATGAAATGAGATAATACAATGAAGGATGCAGGACACTTCTTTGTAATTTAGTAAGTGCTAGTAACTAATGTTTTTATACTTATTGTAATTATTATTAGTATTTAATTAGAATACTCTATGTCCTTCATTAAAATGTTGTAGTTTACTTAGTATAGATCTTACATATTTCTTATTGGATTTAAATTTAGGTATTTTATAGTTTCTAATGAATATTGGGGTTGTACGAAATTTTTTTATTGATATCATAAATGGGAGTGTTACTAAACTCATATTACTTTTAATAGTTTTTCTTTTCAGAAGAATTTCTTAGATTTTCAAGATGAACAATCACACTGCCCACAAACACTGACTTTCCAAGACTTATGCCTTAGATTTCACTTGTCTCATTGAATTGGCAGTGGTCAAATATCTATCAAGGCCAATTAACATCAATGAGTGAAGTAGGAGCTGAGTCAAAAGGGGAACGCATTCCCTGTCTAAAGGCATAAAAATACGGTGAGGAGGCCAAGCAGAACAGATCCACAGGCTATGTTTGGTCCAAGGAATGCCATTTTTTGGCTTCTGATTTACACAGTCATCACACTAGATTAACAGTTCTCAAAGTGTGGTCTGGTGGTTCCTGGGAGTTCTCAACACCCTTTCAAGGTCAAATCGATTCTCATAATAATATTAAGACTTTATTTGCCTTTTTTTTTTTTTACCATGTTGACATTTACACCAAAAATCTATGGGCTCTTTAGCACAAATCAAGGCAATGGATCCAAACGCAATGTCTTCTAGTAATCATTGTGTTTTTAACTGCCACATGATCCCAGTTTAAAAAAACAAACAAAAAAAAAGGGCAGTTTCACGTAAGAATATTTTTGATAAAACAGTAAAAACTCTTGTATTTTATTAAATCTCAACCCTTGAGTATACCTCTTTTAATACCGTATATGAAGAAATAGCAATATGCATAAAGCACCTCTGCTGCATGCCAAAGAACAGCGGTTGTCTTGAGGAAAAGCACTAGTGCATTTGCTGATTTATGAGTGGCACTAGCTCCTTTTCTCATGGAACGCCATTTTTACTTGAAACAAGGGGAGCAGACAAACTGTGGTCATGTATTTGGCAGAAATTCTTTCAAAAATGAACAAAACAAGACTTTACTTCAAGGAAAACAACCAACAGTATTTGCTGCCAATGATAAAATTCAGGCTTTTAAACAAAAAATAGAATTTTGGAAAGCTTCTAACCAACACGAGGAGCTTCCTAATACTAAAAGATTTTTCTGTTGTGATAAGTGGTGATATTAATGAATGTTTTTTGTTATTGTATGATGAAATGTGTCAGCATTTAGATTTACCATAAGACTAATGCATAATTTTACAGAACCATGCGTGGGTAAAAGATCCATTCAAAGTGCAAGGTAGGGGCCGGCCCGGTGGCGCACTGCTACAGTGCGCCGCTTGGGAGTGCGGTGGCGCTCCCGCCGAGGGTTCGGATCCCACATACAGACCGGTTCCTGCTCACTGGCTGAGCGAGGTGTGGGAGCAACACTGAGGGTTGCCTTCCCGTTGCCTTCCTGTTGCTGGTCCCGGTCCGGTACGGGCCCGACACTGAGGGTTGCGATCCGTTGCCGGACATGAAAAAAGACAAAAAGGAAAAAATAAATAAATAAATAAACAAAGTGCAAGGTAGACCAAGAGATTATAATGCAACAAATTGTGATTTGCTCATTGATATGTTTTCAGATCCCACATTGCAACTAATCTTTAAGAAACTTCAACTTGTTGAGTTTTAGTGTAGTATCAAAGAAGAATATTTAAAATTATCCAGAAAGTCTACTTTTCCCTTTTTCAACTACATATCTTTATTTACTTCACCCAAAAGAGTATACTGAGAAAGACAGAATGCAGAAACCGAAGTGAGATTCCACTATCTTATATTAAGCCAGACATTACAAAATATTTCACAACAAAAAAACATAAAGAACACTTTTCTCACTAATTTCTTTCTTTGGGAAATATAGTTATTTTTTTATAAAATTGCTGTTTATGTTAACTGCAAATTGTATAATAACTGTAAAGTTACCCATGTGATGGACTTATTGTTATTTTTAATGTATTAATAAATATTTTAAGACTCTGTTTTAAGCTCTAATATAGTAAATATCAGTAAAAATAAGCCATCTAATCAAAAGCTGTTGGGCATCCTCAGTAATTTTTGAGTGTGAAGAAGTTCTGAGAACAAAACATTTGAGAATTATTACAGTAGACTTAGTTTATAAGTATATTTATATTTTCTAAAAAGAATTACTTTCATAATTTGTCTGTTTTCATCCTAGAGGTGACATTGTACTTTACTGAAAAACTGTTGTGAAAATTAGTGTCCCATTTATATTAAACGAAAACTTCAAAATTGAGAAAAAGATGACTAATTAGTACAATTATATTGTACATTTTAGTATATTTAGCTACTGTTAAGGACAATGTTGAACTTTACCAGAGCCCTGTGCTCCCAGAATATAGCAATGGCTAATCTCCTTCCACCTGAACCCTCCCACCCTGTTTGTTCTGGGAAACAGCTGCAAAGAAATATCTTTCCCATATAATTTAGATAAGACTCTGCCCACTCTTTCTCTGGATTCCCATAAGACTGGCAGATGACTCCCTTGTTTACCTGTGACCACACCAAACACAGACCTTCTGAATTCCCATTCTTCGTCTCCTTGATGATTAGTTGTCCTTCCCCTGCCTAACCTCCCCCCAAACTAGCTCCATACAGAGATAAACATTATTCAGCTGGCTATCTGAGACTCTGGTGATGACAAAGCCAATCCCAATAGTACAATTGCCCTACCTATAACTTGTATGTTCCTCCCTATAAAATTCTAGGACAAAACTATATTCTCAAGACATTCTGATCTTCAGATCTGGGGTGTTTGCCTGATTACAATAGCCTGAATAAAATCAAGTTTCTCCTCACTTTACTGTTTTTGTTGTTGTTGTTTTGCCTTTGACATTAAGAATAATTTTATAATTTTATATTTTGTTATCTTGTTTACATTTTGCTTAGGGCCTGTCCTTCTTCCTTTGCACATAATGGTCTTTTAAACTCAGGAATATCAGGAGGCTCCCACAAAGGCTGAGTGTCAATTGTGTTTTCTGTCCCCATTAGTCCCTGCCCTACTGTGGACACAGCTCTTTTAAGGATATGTGCTTGCATAGATGCTCTGACTAAAAATCAGCCAACAATAGTGCCAACGCTTACTAGAGAAAGATGTGCTCTCCCCTCTTGCTTGAATCTGTAATACCTGTCCCCAGCATAATGCATTATTAATAGTTACAAGAATAAAAACAAAGGGAAGTTCAGTGGATTAAAGTTCTCTGGCAAGTCTCCTGATCCTGATATGACATTAAATTCCCATGAAGAAATATTATTTTCAGCAAATAAAGAACATCAAAAACACAGACTTTCAGAAGCGGGTATGTTTGTTACACTTCAGCAATTTAATGCAGCCTAAAGATGATGAAGAGTTTACTTACTGCATCCTGTATTACACAGAATTCAGAGTTGAGAAGAAAAATACCATTAGTGAGTATTTTAAAGGTCGTGGTACTTAACTTCAGCTATTAACCTAGAAATATTTCTGATTGGTTTGTATAATGCAACCAAATAACTTATTGTAAATTGGGCTATAAATGAATTGATATAAAATTAAAGTAAATCTTCACCAAAGTTTCCTACAGTGAAATGTAATGAATTATAATATTAATAAAATATTAATAAATATAATATTAATAAATATTGGAATTATATGTCATTATTTTGCTAAGTAATTTAAATAATTTTATTTTTTGGGAATTAGTTATTATCATAATATGCCCAAGAGACATTTAAATGCATTCAGATTCAAATTTAAATTTATTTTAATTAATTCAAATAAATAAATTAATAAAATAATTAATTATTTAATTAATTCAAATTTAAAATTATTTGGTTTTTTCCCCTTAGGTATCACCAAGCTTAATTTGATTGAGAAGTGAAGTGAAATGAAATTATACTACATCTAAATTTAGAGAAATCACCCCATGTCACTGAAGCCACCACCAAGGAAGACCTTCACCAGATGATGTGTTCCCAGAACTTTGGACTTCCAAGCCTCAGAAACTGTAAGTAATAAATTGTGTTTTCTTACCAAATAATAATAATAATTAGAGAAATCTTCTTTTATGAGCATAACTGAATATAAAAGGAAAATGTATGATTAAAAAGTTTCCCACATACTTTGAAAAATTTAGAAAATTATCAACATTTTGTAAATTTCAAGGTTTACTAAATTTTCCAGAAATTTTAGTGAAATATTAAAATAATCTACCATTGGAAAGTACATTATATGCTTTTTAAAGTGAATCAGAAAGAAAATAGGATAAATAGCTATTTATCCTATGTAAAAATGTAATATAGAAGATTCTTTACAGAGTAAAACTTCGTTGAGACTTATTCTTTACTACTATTCTGTAGCAACTATTTCTGAAGAGCTAGCCCACTTCATGAGAGAGAAATTCAAAGTTTCTGGACTTAGGGAAGCACATTTATTAAACCAACATGATAATTCTCTGTCCTGCAGCTCTTGGAGGCCCCTCAGCTGCCCTGTAATGACAAATGAGAGGAACTTTCCAGCATTCTGCTGTGAATCAGTCCTCACCAGTTCAGAACATACTGACTGAAACCATCTCCATGTTTTCATCAATAGTATTCCTCTCTGTAAAAGTCTGAGGTGCATTATGTAAAGCATCAAGAAAGTTCCAGATGGAAAAGTACCAGTCATCCACTCTACTTAGAAGCAACAGGTTATTGTGAGAAGAACGTTTGCCATGAGTCCAAGGACTTCAGTTGAAGTCTCAGCTTGGCTGTTAACTAACTGCCTGGCTCAGTGTCCTTCCTCCCTGGGTTTCTTCATATCCATTATCCAGGAGAGAGATTGGAATGGATGACCCAGGAGGTTTCTTCTAGAATTTATATGTTCCATTTGTAATTATTTGAGGAGAAGTTTTTTACTAGCATGAATATATATCACTGTTTATAAAAGCCAAAAAATGCTAACCATTAATAATGGTTAGAAAGTTTGAAATTCTAAAAACAAATGGTGATATTTGCAAGACAAACATACGCCCCACATGGAAACATAGACAATGCATTCGAAAAACAAAAACAAAAAACAAAGAACCTAGCTAATTCAGCAAATTCAGTTTCTCTTCCATCTTCTCCCTTCAGTAATCCTTCTTTAGTTTTTACCAGGAATGTACGGTATGACCAGTTAACAAAAGCAGTTCTCTGCGCATGGTTAATTCCTAGCCACTGATCAAGAGCAAAACGCGATGACCATGTATTAAAGGGTCAGAGCTGTGTGTCAGGGGATGGCCCACACTCCCACTGAGAACAAGGCAAAGCCCTGGGACCCTGTGACCTCGAATCTGTTTCTTAGAAATGTTCAAAAAGACTCAGTGAAGTGCTAAATAACAAACTTACCCATGGGTGCCTGCAAATGGATTTACTCTACAGGAAATTAAACAGGAGCTATTGAGGGCTTAAGTTCGGCTTCATTTTTTTTTTTTCCTTAAATCCAGTTTTTTAAAACATAACCCAAGGCCTATTTTCATTGCACCGATCACTTCCTCATTTGTGCTTATGGGACACTGATTATCTTAAGCCACTGACATAACAGGTTAAAAAAAAAAAAAGATAAGCATCACGAACAAAAGTTTGTTTCAGCCTCGGTCTGAAAAGCAAAACAAGACAAAACAAAAATGCCACACCAAAATGATAGCAAAAGCAAATTTAAGATTCCCTACCTGAGACAAAGAACTAAAATACAGCAACACAATTCAAGATACTGTATGGTAGCACATCTCCCTTAGATTAGTGTGAAGATTAATATTTACATGGACACAGATGTAGCACATTGTTATTACAAAAATAAGGAGTTGTTCAGTTTGTACTTTTTATCTCAGGATTAGAAAGGTAAAGGCAGTAAAGAAGATAAAGTATAAAGCTCTGTGCTGAACAGATTTTATATCCTAATTTACTAGTTTACTTGGAAACATTTATTCTTGATAATGGAGATACTTGGCTGTAATTTCCCAACTCTATTGGGCAAAAACTGTTTAAAAAAAGGAGAAAGAGAAGGAGAAGAGGGACTGTGAAAGAATCTTCCTGTATCAATAAATCCAAGCAGAATTAGAACTATGGTTATAGAAATGAAAAGCAAATAAACAATATATAGTTCTAAGTTTATTTATGCCCTAATAAAAAATTCAATAGTTTCCCCCTTGATTTTTAATGAAAAACATCCTTACCAACAGTACTTGCCACTGTTGAAGACTTTTCTCTTGCTTTCCATTTTATTACGCAGTATTATTTTTCCCAGCTGCTCTAACCCTTCCTTCCACAATCTCTTTCACTGGCTTTTTCCTCCTCCTAACCCAATTTTCTGTTGTGGACATTTAAAGTCTGGGCCCAAACTCCGAAGTCCCCACAGACACTTTAAATGGAAGGCCCTGGAAGGGCAAGCGTAGGTGGGCAGTGCGCAAGGAGAAGCTGGGAAAGCGGCCAGGCTGCAGACCAGATGGAAACTGAACAAGGCTCACATGCCAAGCAGAGATTAAGAGCCCCAGAGAGCATGGCTAGAGCGACATGTTATTCTGTTTCTAGGCAGCTCTTCTATTCCTGTTCCAGTCCCTCTCGAGGTGGCCTGCAGTTCCTTTCAGTTCTAAAAGATTCCTTATGTCTCTTGGATACCCCTTCTCTTCCTGCATTTTTATGTTTAGTTTTTGGAAACAACCAAACAAATCCTGACCTGTAGCTATCTGTGCACATTATGCCTACTGCCATGTTTTCGGCTCTAAGTGGCAGAGGCTGTGTCTCACCTTCATACCCTCAGTGCACCTGGCGTAGTTACTCTTTAACGTAAGCTTTGATTCTCATCTCTTAAAAGCTTGTGATTCTGCAAGTTATTTAACTTCCAATTAGTTCCTACAATGGAAATAAGCAATAAAAATACCTACCTATCCTATATTTTGAGGATACAGTGACATTTACTGTACTTGAAAGTTACTACTGTATAAATAGGCATAGAGTTGAATTTAACTACAGCTACCTTCTTCAGAATATAATTGTTACAGAATCTCTCTGTTCCATCACAGTCAAATTAACACAGAGTTTCCCATTGTTTTAAATCCACAGACTGTTACTTATTTTGAAAACAGATGTATATAATTTTCATGCAGTATCCCTGAATAGTTGCTATAGTTTTGAGCATTCAGAAAAAGTCAAATAAATATGTGTGGGTTGACAGACAATTGTTATTCTTTAGGTGAAACTTGGTGAACAATGACGCACCTTCGTGGTTAAGAAGGAAGGGAACAAACCTTTATGAGCACTTTTATGTGATGTCTCACTATTATCACACTGCACTACCGTGTTATAAGTGTGGAAATCAAGGCTCGGGAGAGCTTTGGAATTGTAGGCAACAAAATTTGAACTCCAGTGAGTCTAACTTTAGACCTCATGACCTCATAGTCTTTCTTCATTGCTAATTAGATCCCTAGTAGGCCTACGACACTCAGAGTATGCTTGTCATGGAAAAAAGAATAGACGAGAACTCTTGAAGCATGTGGAAAGAGAAGGTATTCTTTTGGAAATGCCAAATAAAAGTGCTTATATGGACCACAACTTTTTCAGAAATTTCAGATACAGTTTGGGATGAATGAGCTTTTGTCTGGAGATATACATGCGGTACAGGGGTACTTCAAAAAATTTGTGGAAAAATAGGATTGAAAGATAATACAAATCTTTACATGAACTTTTTGAAGTATCCTCATATATTTATTTTATTTTTGTACAATTTGTGTGTGTGTTTGTGTGTGTGGTTGATAAGTACCGGGATCCGAACCCTTAAGCTTGGTGTTACCAACTTTCTCTAACCAACTGAGCTAACTGGCCAGCCCCTCATTATGTAATGTTTCATGTAGCCTACAAAAGTTATTTCCTTCTATTGCAGAGTATATTTCATTAACATAGCCCATTATTATTGGAGTTCGACAAAACTGTTCACTGCTGTCCTGGTGTCCCTCCTGGACTGCTAGGGAGAGGGCTTCTGCTTCTCTCCTCCACAGAGTGTGTGACGAAGAACACAGCCTGCCTCTCTCCAGGCCTTGCCTGCTTCTCGAGAGGGGACACCCACTTTGCTGCTTCTCCTGTTCCACCCGTGATGCCAGGGCTCAGAGGAAAGGATGGCCTCATGTCTCTCTTCCAGATGCTCCATTTATACTTTAGTGCATATGTTAATCTAAGCTACCCTACAGGAGTAATCTGCAACCCTGATAACTATGTTTTTCAGAAGACGAGATCCTTTGTGCTTGTTTATCTATGTATCATATCATAGGATAAAAAGGTGCACTTAAATTTAGCCACTACCATTTAAATTTTATTTATCTCTTTGTTTTCCCTTTAGTTTTCATTTTCTATATTTTGATTCTTTGGTTCATAAACATTCAGGGTAGTTTTAAACTAATTATAGATTGTACTCATCAACCTAATACAAAGTGACATTCTTTGGATTTTTAAAAACTTTGCCTTCAATTCATCACTGTTAAGTGTTATTATTAGAATCATTAATTTTCATATGTCTGGTATGTTTGCCTACACTTTTACTTTAAATATTTAAAAAATTGTCTTTTAATAAATTTAGCTCATATTTAACACATAGTTTTAAAAAAATTTGTTGCCACAAATGAAAGAGTTTTTCTTTTAATAAAACATTCTTATCTTATTTTCTAAATCATTAGATCAGATATGGTCTTCTGCCATCTTTTTATGTTAATATTTATCTGTATGGTTTATTTCTCTTTATCTATTCAGCCAAGTTGTAAAATGTGTTGTCTATTTTTAGTTCTACTAAAAAATGACCATATAATTTTAAATAATATATTTAAACTTATGTCTTTTATTTTCTATAATTTCACAAGTGAAATCTCCATTGATGTTCCTTTGAGAAATCAAGAAAAGTAGTTTTCTTTTGCTGTCAACCTTTCCTTTCCCAATTTTTGCTTTATACATTCTGAAAATTTTGCCCACTTTATTATCTCACCAAATTAATATTATCTTTTTGCATTGTATATATTCTATGTTCTCTTTTAAGAAATATAAATTGGCATTAGATTTTTTTTAACCTTAACTGACATGGCCATTTGGAATAAATTATGTGTGGTCGGGCATTCTTTTCTCTAAGTTTTTACTTTTCTGAAAATTCTCAGCCATTACATTTTTCAATATTAATTCTACCCCATTGTCTTTTATCATTTATTCTGAAATCCCCATTAGAGATTGTTAGACTGTCATGATTTTCCTCTAATTTAGTATCAAGGTCTCTCTCTGGGGGTGGCTATAAATTCTAGCCCTGCCATGATGGGGCACTAGGGGACATGTGGCCTTGGAGGTTTACAGTATGCCTTTCCTGGGATTCTTTCTTATCTTGGCAGATGGCCTAATGCCTAAGTGTCTGATTGTGACCAGTTATCCCTCTCAAAAAAAAAACTTGCTTTTACTGGCAGATATCCTTGTGGCTCTTGTCTGACCTGTGTCCAGATCATTCTTACCAAGATAGCTACTCTCTAGGAGAGCCCTGATTGGGAGAAGAGTTAAGTATTGGGTGTGTGAGTCAGGTGAGATCCAGAAAAGGTGGCACAACAAAACACGTGAAATAACAGAAGCACAGATCCATGAGAGAAGAGGGGTGCCCACGAGGGCTGATGGGATGTCTAGAGAGAGCAGGGTGCTCAACCAGCAGGTGGGGAGCTAGAAAGAAAGAAGGAACTATGGGACTATCCCCGTACAGTGGTCTAGGAGTGTTATCCCTTATGCTTTTCCGAGGGAGTTGTGGATTTGCTAGTTTAAAGAAAACATGTGTGAAGAGGGAAATTTATTTACGTGCTTGGTGTTGACCATTAGGTTTTATCATGGTCAGCAGCAGTGGGGTGTGTTGGATTTTTGGTCTGTGGGATGAAGAACAGGCTGTGTTTCAAACAGCCACACCAGAAGGGGAGTTTTAACTGGTAAAGGTGACAAGGTACCACTGGGTTTCAAATAACTTATGTTAGAGTAAAAATGGATTGCAAGGCAGCAACTGTATTAAATAAATTCATGGCATGGACAATCTTACTCTACCCTTTATGTCACTTAGCCTTTCTTTTGTATACTGAATGTCTTCATCTATCTACAGTACATTCTAGGTAATTTCTTCAGAATTTTCTGTCCATGTATTTTCTCTTCAGCTGTATCTAATCTGCTTTTTAACTAATTCATTGATTTTTCAAAATTTTGACACCTATATTTTAATGCTAGAAATTTAATTGTTTTTTAATTATGCCTTTTGAAAAATAATAATGTCATTCTTTTATTCCTTTTCAAACATTTTAATCATATTTCTTTTTATAGTCCTTATTTGATAATTTTGTGATGTTAACTTTTTAGAATCTCTAATCCTGCTATTTATTTATTTATTGTGTCTTATGACTATTGCTAATAATAGACTGTTTTCATTGTGTTTTTAGAATTTATCTTCAATATGCTGTATCTAGGGAAATATATTAAACTTGGGTTGAAAGAGATTTTGCATCTTTTCTACTGAGCGCTCAGAACTATTGCTTATTTGATTTTATACGTTTTATTTTTATTTCTCAACATGATGATACCTGGGACATATATGTAGTGTAAATTTGAACCCCAATGCCCAAAGCTGGGCAGTTACAGTGAAGTTTTGTTTTCCCTATCTGCGAGGGGGTGAATTTTCCATGTCTATTTTTCACTGAGTTGGTTGTGGGTTTATGGATGGGATGTGTTTCTGTACTGACTTCTCTCCACAAAACTGTATCTCCTTCCTCCATGTGGATGTTAAATCCAAACTTTTCAGCTGCTGTGATTGACAACATTCTCATCTTCACTCTACCCTAGATAATGCTATGGCATAGGTTCATCAATTTACTTTCCTGTATTTCAGTATATTAAACTTTTAGTTTATTTGAATTTCTTTCAATTTCTTGTGAACTTGTCTATTACATCTTTAAAGATTTCTGGTGATTTCAACCATCCTATTGTGTTTTCAGGCATATCATTCTTTAAATATTTTATCATTACTATTTATCCATCATAGATATCATATTTTCCCAAATTTCTTCATTTCTGCTTTTTGTAGCATTTTCTGGAGCATATCTTTTGTATTGCTGATTTGGTTTTCTGTAATGTCTGTTTATGTCAGTTTCTAATTATATTTTAAGTCTTTCAATGTCACTGCCCCTGATTTCTTTTCTTACTTTCCCATGTCTTTTTTAATTATTTTATTTTATAAAATTCATTTTCTGATGTTTCCTTACTATACTTTGTAGTTCTCTTCTGCTACATGGAATATATCTTCTAAAATATTATATCTGTATTCCATGCTGTATTCCATGCTATATCTTTCCATGCTGTATTCATTTTCTTCTTGTTCAGTAAAATTTTTGCTCATGTTAAAACTTATTTATTTCTGTCTTCTCAATTCCAGACCTTGGATAATTATAATGTACCTGGGTCCGTTTTCTAAAAATACAATGGATGGAATCTCCTTGAGAGTCTTTCTTGTTTTCCTCGGAACTGTTTTTGTTGTAGATATTTCTTCTATATTTAATTATCTGGTTGCATGAGAGTAATAGGAAGGAAGTCAAGGCTGTGGGTAGTATGAGAAATTTGTGCAATTTCTCCTCAAATTTTTTTGTAATTCTGAATTGGCTCTACTAGGTTGGGGATTTTCCTGTCCCTGAAAGAGGTATCCTTTCAACATTAGTTAGCCTCCCTCCTTTTGGGTGAGCTACAATTTTTCTAAAAATTGAATTTATGTATTTGCTTTTAGGTCACGGGCTGTCTGCATTATTAATCAACATGTATTTTTCTCCATGTGTTTAATTCTGGTCTGCTGTTGTAAGGTTATCATGCCCTATATCTTATTCTTCCTGATTAATCTGGTCAGAAATAAAGAGAGGAGATTACATTTTCATTGAACACTTTTTCCTCCAACCCACTGCCTTTTCCAAATTATGAGAGAAGATGGACCTTCTATCTTCTATTTCTTGCTCTCTTTGCAATCCAAACCCACTTGCAGCCTGTGTCTTTGTTGTTGTGGTATGAACCATCGGGCATTTCTTCCATTGATTTCCCACAACACTGCCCAGTGCTCACAAGATAGGGAATCACACATCAGCTCCTGGTGTATAGTTCAGTTTGATCCAGATTATATTCTGGGTCAAATATTCTTCAAGTCTTTTAATGTTATGTTAGGACCTTTCTTATTTTTACCATAAGTGACTATTTCTTCTCCAGTTTTCTCTTTGCTTATTTTTGTGTACATTTTCAAAGTATATTTTTTTTGTGATGCACTCCCAACTCATGGAGCTAGAATAGTAGTTTATTTATCTTAGAGGAAACTGATATTTAAAGAAATCCTCTGTTAATTATGTGGGGCCATACATTATCATCACTTTTGGCAATTCACTTAATCTTTTTGAATTTTTTTTTTCCTTTTTGTCTTTTTTCATGACCGGCAATGGGATCACAACCCTTGGTGTTGCGCCCGCACTGCGCTTAACCAGTGAGCTGACCGGTCTCTATAAGGGATCCGAACTCTCTGTGGGAGTGCCGCCGTTCTCCCAAGTGCCGCACTTTACCAAGTGCGCCACCGGGCCGGCCCAATCTTTTTAAATTTTAATGTCCATAGATACAAAATGAGGATATTGCTCACATGCTTCTTTGGATTGCTGTGAGAATTTAGTCAAATAATAAATACAAACCTTATCAATACATTGCCTGAATGTTAGCTATTGTTACTACTCGTAGTAGGTTTTTAAAAATTGATATTTTTCTATTTGAAGTCTGTTTTTATTGGAAAACTCTCCTATATTTTTGAGGAGGCAGAAGCAGCACAGTTTAGTTTATCTTAACCAATCACTCTCTATCACCTGGCAGGGTTCAGTGTTCACTGGAAAATCCCATCTAAGAAGAAAATCTATGAAACCAATATCCTGAATCCGAAACAAAAAATAACTCTCTCTACCAAAAGATGTTGACACAGTTTGGTGATTATAACATTTCAATCAGGATAAAACAGGATTAGAAAATAAACCTATGAAGTAAGGCAAAAAATAAAAAAGTTTTGACTCTTAAGGCCTATTGTGGCAGATTTACAAAACAAGCCTATTACCAGACAAGAAAATAACTGAAAGTAAACAATGGAAGATATAATGATATATGTGTTGTATTGGCAGTGTCAAGAACAAAACACACATCGCCCTTTTAGGTAACACATAAGAAAGAAAGATTTCCATTGCTGATGGTGGTGTTGAGCTTACATCATTTATCTTTGCCATCTGCCTTCAGCAAAGATTCACATTAACTTCCAAAAGCAAAATGTGCCAGGCTATGATTTCTCTTTTAAATCAAGTTTCAATGCATCTGAAAAAAAGAATGATGGAATTATCAGATGTTATTAAGCAATAGTTGATTACTTAGGTATTTCTGGCTGAATATATCCTTTACTCTAAATATTCCAATCTCAATACTCAGTGACTAAAAACTTATGGTATATTTACATTAGATCCTGATTGCCATGACTTGGAGTATCCACCCTCTTCTCTTATAGAAATCCCAGTCTTTCTCAGGGCTCCCTTGCCAAAATATTTGATATCCCTCAGTGCTCGGGAATCAATACTTTTTTCTTTTTTTTTTTTTTTTGCCTTCATAACAGGAATTTATATGACCCACTCTCTATCACCTTCTCCCAAAGAGCAGACTGCTCAGTCCTGTACTCTAGAGGTCTCCCCTCTGTCTTCTGGAGTTACTGAGGCTTCCATGGTTACTGCCTCCCTGGGGTAAGATCTTGAAGACCAGGTCTTGACAGTCTCATAGACCTAGTTCCTGTTTGCTTTATGTTTATATTTAGGCACATTGACATTGAAGCTTGGGCCTTTGATCCTGCTAAAACAAAGGTTTGGTTATGACCGAGTCACCAGCCTTCACTAATTGAGGTGTTTCAAAAGGGAGGATGCCGCTTCCTTCAGTCAGGAACATCCAACACACACACACACACATACACACACACACACACACACACACACAACTTTGGCCTCAAGGTTTACAAATCTAGTGGTATGGTCATGTAGGTCAACCACACAGCTACTTTCCCCTCAAATACCAAGATTCCAGGCTGGCTGAGTTGGGTGGGAAATTACTCCCCATCCCCAAGTTGTCCAGTACTACCATTATCCATTCAACGTTCTCATATCCAGTATGCTTTCCTTTCACTTCTCCTTGGCTGGAGCTTCCCTAGTCTCACGGTAGATATGTATTGAATGCTTTCTATGCCCAAGGCACTGCCTTAGCAATGGTAAAGTAGAAATATTCTACTCTCTGTTTTACTCATTTTCAACCTCAAAGGGAAGGCATAATACCTTCCAAACCATTTTATTCTAGAATGCTCTTCTACCATCATCAGTATTTACAAATTTGGATAGTTACGTGGAATCGGCCAGGTAGAATCTAAGGCCCAATCAATATGTTGTGTGAGGGATTGTATAACTCCAAATATCTACAAAGTCTGAGCCCCAGGTCCCCACTTAGTTAAAATATTATTGTACAGCATTGGCATACCAAAGGCAGGGTGGCAGGAGTGGTCTACGGGTGCAGGCAATAAATGTGAACATTGTCTATAATTCTGCTCTTTAGCCATTCTAAACAATATCAGTGTTAAAATACTCTTCCAGAAAAAAATACTATGTTAGTTTGAGTCAGCAAACTTTTTCTGCAAAGGGACAGTGTGATGGTTAATTCTAGGTGTCAAATTGGTTGGATTAAGTCATACCTAGACACCTGGTAAAGCAGTCTTTCTGGGTGTTTTTATTAAGGTATTTACAGAAGAGATTAGCATGTGGGCCTGAGTGGACTAATTAGGAAGGGTCTGCTCTCAGTATGAGCAGAAACCATCCATCCACTACGGGTCTGGAGAGAATTAAAATGGAGGAAAAGGTGAATTTTTCTGTGTCTCCACTGGATCTGGGATACACTCTTCTCTCCTGTCCATGGATATCTGAACAGGAGACTCTTCAGCCTTTGGGTTTCAGAATTTACACCAGCAGCAACCTGGCTCTCGGGTCTTTGGCCTTAGACTGAAAATCATACCATCAGCTTCCCTGGTTCTGAGGCCTCTGGACGTGGACTGAGCCGTGCTACTGGAATCCAGTTTGCAGATCGCCTACCATGGGACTCCTCAGCCTTTACAATTGAATGAGTCAATTCCCCTAATAAATCTCCTGTCATGTATTTATGTACATATCCTATTGGTTCTATCTCTCTGGAGAACCCTGACTAATACAGAAAGTTTGTACCAGGAGTGATGTGTTGCTTATAACCAATACCTGAAAATGTGGAAGCGGCTTTGGAACAAGGTGATAAGCAGAGGCTAGAAAGATCTGGAGGAGCAGGCTAGAAAAAGCCTAGATTCTGGAGACAAGAACACCAGGTAAAGTTTGGACTTAGAGACTGGTTAAGAAGTGGTGACCAGAATGCTAATAAAAATATGGACAGTAAAGACCATTCTGAAAAGATCTTAGATGTAAATGAGAAGCAAGAGAATGGAAGAAAGACCACAAAGGCATTTCAGAGATCTTTGAGGCATCCCCTCCCATCACAGGGCTGGAGGCCTAGCATGGCAAAATGTTTCTGGGGAATAGGCCTGAGTCACCTGCCACCAGCTCACTGCCCAGGGCCACCTTGGGATGTTGATCCCAGCACCCTGGGTGCTCTGGCTGTTCCAACAATGGCTAATTGGCCCTAGCTGCTACTGGAGCTGCTGCTTTGGAAGATTCAAGCTGGAAGCCTTGGTGGTATCCACATGGTGTTAAGTCTGCAGGCTTGCAGAATGCAAGAGCTATGGAACTACGATTTCAAAGGATACATGGAAAAGCCTGGGGACTGAGGAAGAGATGTCACAGAGGTGGAGTCACCACAAGGAGCCTTCATTAGAGCAATGCTGAGCAGAAATGTGAGTTTAGAGTTACTACAGAGACCTCTCAACCAGGACCATGCCTAGTGGAGCCAGAGAGCAGGACCACCATGGAGACCCCAGAATTGTAGAGCTACCAGTAAGCAACGTCAGCCAGGGAGAGCCAAAGCATGGATTGAGCCCATGATTGCCATAGGAACAGGACTGCCCCAGGACTTGGAGGCCCAACCTCCACACCAGTGTGCGGAGGATGCTGAACATTGGGTCAAGATTGACTGTTCACCAGCTTTGAGATTTGATGCCTGCACCTCTGGATTTTGGACTTGTCTGAGACCCACTACTCCTTTCTTTTGGCCTGTTTCTCCCTTTTTGAATGGGAATATATACCTTATGCTTATCCCACCATTGTATCTTGGAAGGAGATAACTTGTTTGGATTTCACAGATGAGACTTTGAATTTTTGAGCTGAAACAAGTTAAGACTTTGGGGATAGAATGAATGTATTTATATATGGGAAGTACATGAACTTGGGGGCCAGAGATAGAACGCTATGGGCCAAATGTGTCCCCTAGCAGTCCATGTATTAGAAACTTGATCCCCATTGTAGCAGTGTTAAGAGGGTGGGAAATCCTTTTATGGTAATTAAAGGGTGGAGCCTTTAAGAGGTGATTAGAATGTGAGGACTTTACCTTTGTGAATGGATTAATCCAGTGATGATTTAATGGGTGGTCATGGGCATGGTTGTGATGGCTTTATAAGGAGAGCAAGTGAAAAGCTTAGCTCTCTTTTGCTCAGCCCATTCTCATCATGTGACACCCTCATCACTGTGGCACTCTGTAGGGACTGTCACTAAGATGGCCCTCACCAGAGGTGCCCCTTGGGCAATGGACTTCCCAGCCTCCAAACTGCAAGAAATAAATTGTATTTCTTTGTAAATTATACCATTACAAGATATTCTGTTATAAGCAACAGAAATGGACTAATACAGACAGATAGTAACCATTTTAGGTTTTGGGGGACATAAGGTCTCTTTCCCAATTACTCATCTTTGCCATTGTAGAGTGAAAGCAGCCAGCCATAGATGATACTTAAATGGATAAGAGTGGCTTTGTTCCAATAAAACTTTATTTATAAAAACAGAGAGCAGGCTAGATTTTGCCTGTGGACTGTAGTTTGTGGAAACTTGGCCTAAATTCTCAATAATTGTTATGGTTACTCCTGAGTTTTAATGATGTATGTAAGCTTACAATTTGCTACATGGTTGAATTTCTAGAGTATATTCTAAACAGTAAAGAATGGTTTGAGCTTGCTTCTCTTAGTTCCTGTTTCAAACTACATATTTTGCATTTAGGCATAGATTTAAAATAAAAAATGATAACACTGATGTAAACAGGAAGAAACAAAAGCTGGGTTGCTTTAACTTTATTATACTATGTCTGGGTTGACAAACTGGACCACGGGCTATAGCTGACAAGCTAAGAATGACTTTCACATTTTTACATATTTGATAAAAATTCAAAAGAAGAATAATATTTTATTACACATGAAAATTATATGGAATTCAAATTTCAGAGTCTACGCAAAGTTTTTTTTATAACACAGCCACACAGCTGTTTATGCATTGCTACAACAGCAAAACTGATTGCACGAGAGATCATATGGCCTGCAAAGCTTAAAATGTATACTATCCAACCCTTTGCAGAAAACATTTGCCAACCCCTTTTCTATGTGACAACTTGGAGTTTTTATTTGTATTTAAAAGTTAAAACAGCAAAACAGGATGTGAACTGTGAGGTATGATAGTTTCATTTGGTAAGTGTAAATTTTAGTTCATACATGAAAAAATTTTCTGACTTTTGAATGATATATTTAAAATTAAAAGTTCTATGTGTTGTTTGAAAACTAATAAAGGAATAAAACTAATAAAAATAAAAAAAACTAAGAACCATCAGTCGCTGCTGCACTAGTGTTCACACTTCCTGATGCTTTGGGGGCCCAACAACCACACTGTGCCCAGGATGCAGGACTTGGAGTCAAACGAGATTGTTTTGGAGCTATAAGATTTAATATCTGCCCTGCTGGATTTTGGAGTTTTGGGTCCACTTCTCCTTTCTTTGGGGCTATTCCTCCCTTTTGGAACGGGAATGTGTACCCAACATCTGTTCTACCACAATATCCTGGAAATAGATAAATTTGTTTTTGATTTTTACAGGTTCACAGCTGGAAGGAGTTTAACCTTGAGTCTCAGATGAAATTTTGGATTTTTAAGTTGGTGCTGGAACAAGCTAAGACTTTGGGGATTATTGGGATAGAATGGTTGTATTTTGTATGTGAGAGGAACATGAATTTTGTGGGGTGGGGGCAGAATGACATGGTTTGGATGCGCTGTCCCCACCAAAGCCCATGTTGAAAATCTGATCCCCAATGTGGCAGAATTGGGACGTGTTTGGGTCATGGGGGCAGATCCCTCATGAATAGATTAATGCCTTCCCTGGGAGGAGGCAGTAGTGGGTAATTTCTCACTCTATTAGTTACCAGGAGAGCTGGTTGTTTAAAGGACCCTGGCACCGCCTCTCTCTCTCTATTGCTTCCTCTGGCCATGTGATCTGCTTGTACCCACTGGCTACCCTGCTGTTTTCTGTCATGAGCAGAAGCAGCCTGAGGCCCCTGCCAGATGCAGCTGTCCCAGAATTGTAAGCCAAATAAACCTCTTTTCTTTATAAATTACACAGTCTCAAGAATTCTGTTATAGGAACACAAAAACAGACTAGTACAATAAGCAATGGAATACTATTCAGCCATAAAAAAGAATGAAAGCCTGTCATTTGCGTCAACATGGATGAACTTGGAGGACATCATGTTAAGTGAAGTAAGGCGAGCACAGAAAGACAAATACCATATGACCTCACTCACTTGTGGAATCCAAAAAAGAAGAAAAATAAATGATATTACAGAGGCAAAGAGTAGAACAGTAGTTACCAGAGAATGGGGTAGGGGGGTTGGGGTGGTAAGGAAAACAGGCAAAGGATGGCCAATGGATACGAAATTACAATTAGACAGGAGGAATAAGTTCTCATGTTCTGTTGCCCAGTAGGGTAACTATGGTTAATAGTTAAATTTTGTGTATTGCATAGTATTTAGAGGAAAGGCTTTTGAATGGTTTTGCCACAAAGAAATTGATAAATACATGAGGTGATTGATACATTAACTCCCCTAACCCAATTATTACACAGCACTTATATGTATCAAAACATCAGGTGTATCCCATAATATGTATAAATACAATGTGTCAACTAAAATTTAAAAAATTATATTAAAAAAAGAAATACAACTAATGACTATTACTGTTGTACATTGTGTCAGTGGATTAGGGCTGCCATAACCAAATACCACAGATTGGGGGGCATAAATTTATTTTCTCTCCATTTTGGAGGCTGGAAGTTGACTATGGAATGAATGTTTGTGTCCCCTCAAATGTATATGTCAAAACCCTAACCTCCAATGTGATAGTATTTGGAGATAGCAGCTTTGAGAGATAATTAGGATTAGCCTAAATCATGAGGGTAGAGCCCTAAGGATTAGATTAATGTCCTAGTAAGACAAGGAGGAGACACAAGGTCTCCCTCGCTCTCTCTTTCCCTGTATATGCATCAAGGAAGGCATGTGTATTAGTCCGTTTCTGTTACTTATAACAAAATACACAGAATGGGCAATTTGTAAGAAAATGAAATTTATTGTTTACAGTTTCAGAAGCTAGGAAATTCAAAGTCCAGGAAACACATCTGGTGAAGATCCTCTTTGCTGGTGGCTTTACAGTAATGCAGGAATCTCACGTGACAGAAAATGGCAGAGCCAAGAGAGACATACTCTTCATGTGCTATCCTTTTAAAACCCTCTAAATCATGCCCCTGACCACCATTCTTGATCTGTTCACTAAGGCATGGTCCTACATTCTAATCATTTCTTCCAGGCCCCATCTTTTATTTACCATAATAGGACTTCCCACCCTCTTAACACTGTCACAGTGGGGACCAAACCTCCAACACATTACACTTTTGGGGGGACACAATTCAACCCATAATAGCATGTCAGAACATAATCAAGAAGAGGGACTTCACCAAGAAGCCATGCTGGCACTCTGATCTGGGACTTCCAGTTTCCAGAACCATGAGAAATAAATGTTTGTTGGTTAAGCCATCCAGTCTTTGATATTCTGTTATAAAAGCCTGAGCTGACTAAGAAAAAGTCAGAGATCAAGATGTCAGCAGGTTTGGTTTCTTCAGAGGCCTCTCTCCTTGGCTTGCAGATGGCTGCCTTCTTGCTGTGTCTTTACATGGTCTTTTCTTTGAGTTGCATCTCTATTTCTATGTCAAATTTCCTTTTACGAAGACCGCAGTCAGAATGGATTAGGGCCTACCCAAATGACCTCATTTTAACTAATCACGTCCTTAAAGGCCCTATGTCCAAATATGGTCACATTCTGAGGTACTGGGGATTAGGGTTTCAACATACTAATGTGGGGGGACATAATTAAGTTTATAATACATACAATAAAATGTATGTATAGTACTAGTTTTTTTGTTTGTTTGTTTGTTTTTTGTGAACGGCCGCACCGCGCCCAGCCAGTGAGTGCTGCAGGGCCATCCCTATATAGGATCCGAACCCGTGGCGGGAGCGCTGCTGCGCTCCCAGGGCCACACTCTCCCGAGTGCCGCACTCTCCCGAGTGCGCCACGGGGTCGGCCCCTAGTACTAGTTGTTAAACCTAAAGGGGAATCAGATTTCACTTACTTATTTTATAGCTGAGGGAACAATGATCCAGACTTTTCAAGGCAAGTGAGCAGCAAAAATCTGGGAGCCCAAACCTGAGCTGCACAGTCTTTTCTCTGAAGGTTATAGCATATTTGTTTCCTGTTTCTTTTACTGGTGGCTGTTGAAATAATAACTTTGCATTATGTCATTGTATTAACTTCTGATAGAAAATTTTTCTTCTTTTAGTTTTTACTCTACACATTTTTGTACATAGACTTCTGTTACAATAATATGCAAAACATAAATCTGGAAATGTCTCCATCAAAAAATAGAAGAAAATAAAAGCCTAGAAACTCAGGTCTTTGATAGAAATGCCGATAGGAACTTGACAAGAAAAGTTTGTGCAGGAAGCCAATACTTCTAATGATTATAAAGGGCTTTATCCTCCCCATCTGTCCCTCAAGCTATTTTTTAAGGAAATAAAATATATTTGGGATAACTTGAAAAATGCTTCTGATTCAAGGAAAAATCAGGCATCATGTGTTTTCCATAAAACAGAGATTTAAGCCCAATTCCAAGAGGATAAAAATATCTGTGGAAGAAAAAATGTAATTTTAATTACTAAAATCAAAGGAATTATACAACAGAAAGATTATTTTTCCTAAAAGAGGCATACTTAAAACTAAGAAAAATTTTTAGGCAAATTTTCTTATTTCCAAAAGTCATTTAGTGATTGTTCACAAATGAAAAACACACATTGTTATCTGGGGTCTGAGGCCAGACAAGTTTGTTTATAAAGTAAGAGCCTTTCAAAATGCTTGATGGTTATCGTATACATAGGATCATGGAGTAGGCAGAGGGTGAAAGGAGGCATTTTCTTATAAAGCCTACCAGAAAGCCATCTTGAAAGCATTTCAGATAAGGAAGAAGCATGTAGTACCTTTTTTAAAGAGTTAAGGTGACCCTGATTTTGCACGATCCTTTTTGTCTGTACAAATGTCTGGGAGCCAACTCAGAGTTTCAAATCTACTAATAAAGATGGGCAAGGTGTGCTTTAGAAACTAATGATAACTGGCTGATTTCCCTGTATGTGTGCTTGAAACAATCTAGGAACATTTTAGACTCTGGTCTGTATTTCAGCTATTGGAATTCTAGCCTCAATTTAGTTTTATTCTTTGCAGTAATTCCTGAATGGATGTTATAAACTAGGGTGGTTAATAATAATTTGAGAATGCTTTAAAACATACCAATTAAATTTGCAATAGCTGAAATTTTGATTTTTTTTTCTTAGAAATAATATCTTATTATTGTGTTTTGCTTTTTTTTTTCTTGCTATTGGATGCATTTACACTGTCCTGTTTTTCCTGAAGGATTTGCAGTTAGTCATCTGAAGAAATATCAAAGGAGTTTCTTACTAAAAGGGATTTTAGAAATAATCTAACTAAAGCTCCAGTTCTTAGAGTTGAGAAAACTGAGATGTAAAAAATTGTAATATTCTAATGCCACATTATAGTCTCAGAGCAGGAACTTAAATCCATGTCTGGTAATTCTTCATTTATTCTTCCTGCTATGCCATGCAAAATATGAAAATTTGAATATGTCAGTGATCTTTAAAAGAAAATATAACATCAAGTCTTTTCAATGGAAGAGTAGAGTTTTTAAAAAAATTTTCTTACCTCTCTAATAGAAGTTCCTATGTTGTCCTTCTGAAATGTTGTCCTTACTGGATATAGTTTTGGTTTTACTCGAAGTCTAAGGAGAAAATAATTAGGCAGACTCATGCTACTATTATGTCTTGGAAGGCCAACCGGTTGGCTTAGACAGAATTTTGGCAAAGGAAGAAAGATTAAAGTGGTCTTTACACTCCAGAGATTTGTTTTCCAGTTTTCTAGATCCTTAGAACTTTTTGTCCGTATACTTTGGGGTGGTGAATTACAGTCTTATGAAATGACACAATAAACTTACTAGAAACTGATTTATAAAGAATGTCTAGTGACTAACACATAATGAAAAAATAAAACTACCAACAGGACAGAATATTTATGTTTACTGAACAGCAAATAGAAAAGATACAATTGAGAGGTTGCTCAGCATGATTGAATCAGCATCAGACAAATTAGACAATTTAAATTGTTAGCTTTGACTATTGATAACCTGATTTTTAACTCAACAATCTTCTTCACAAATTTTAGTTAACATGACATATTGAGAAGCTAAGGCACAGAGAAACTTTTAAAGATGTATAGTGTGTGTGTGTTTGATGTTAACATACACTTTTATATCTACAAAAGAAAATGACTCCACATTTAACTAAGCATTCTTTCCTAAATTTGCTACCCATTACAATGGCTTTTGATTCTTTACATCTATGTAAAACAAAAGAAAACAAAACATTTATTTTAAAGAAGCATTTGGACTTTTGTTATGGTAGTATTTCAGATTCCTACCTTCATAATAGAAAATTTGGGGGGCATCTGTTTTACTCACTGTAGTAATGTTGCTTTAAAACTACCTACAGAAAATGTCTGTAAAGTCTAGGTGATCAGACTCTAAGGATAATGTAAATGCTAGGTAATCAGACTCTCTAGGGATAATGGTTACCCTTCAGTTCCCTACTAAGATAGGCATGTACGTTGACCTGAAATGTCCACTCACTTTAATTGTTCTATATCTACCAAATATCTATACCCTCAATTCTTTCAGAACCCACCTAAAAAACTCCTCGCATCCTTTAGAAAACCGCATGATAAATTCTGTCTGATTATAATTATGCTATTGTTTATTACTTCAAAGCTGATATGCTTATTTTGAACTCTATTAATATGCATTTGTTGATTTTAAATGTACTTGTTGTCCCTGTTATTTAATGATTGTGGCAGCTAGCCTCCAAGATGGACCACAAATATGCTTCTTTCCCCGTGTTCATGACCCTAGCAGTACCCTTCCATAGTGAATAGGGCTAAATTGAATTACCAATTGAATATTGTGGAAATGACAGCAAGTGACATCTGAGTCTAGGTCATAAAAGACACTGAAACTTCCCCCTTGCTCTCCTGAATCACACATCCTGAAGGAAACCACCTGCCATGTTGAGAGGACACTCAAGACGCCCTATGAAGAGCTCCATGTGGCAAGTAACTAAGACTTCCTGCTGATATCCATGTGAGGAACTCATCTTGGAAGGGGAACTTCTGGCCCCAGTCAAGCTTTCAGATAACTGCAGCCCAGGCTGATATCTTGACTGCGATATATAATGCAGGATCCTGAGCTAGAACCACCCAGTTGCTGCTTTCATTTTCTTGCAGAAACTGCAAGATGTTAAATGTATATTCTTTTTAAGTGACTAAGTTTTGCAGTATTGTGCTATGCACAATAAATGACTAACATAGTGATGAGTTGTTGTTCTAACATTTCAGCTGCTTGAAATAGTAAAATTTGCCATTTATTTCCTTTTTTGCACAACCTTTTAGGCGTACAAGTACAGAAGAGATATACTAAGTTAAAGACAAATGTGACAGAGAAATGGTGACCTTGCCACTGTGATTCAGTGTCATAGTGTTTCTCTGTGTGAATTCATTGAGGACAGTTTGCTCATCTTTATATTCAGCAACCTGAACTAGGTGAGCAGGTGCCATACTTGATTTTTTTCTATGACTGATTCTTGACAATTGTGGAATAACTCCCTGGTAGCTAGTAAAAAGTCCACATTGATAACCATTTTGCAAATGCTATAACTGTTTTCATCCATGTAAAAAGGTTTTATTGTTTAGAAGGTGTAGCAGTCAGCATTCTGCAAAGAAACAGAATGAGTAAAAGACATACTTACATATAGGTATGTATGTAAAGAGATTTATTTAAAGGAATTGTCTCATGCTCTTGTCAGGGCTGGCAAGTTTCAAATCTGTAGAGCAGGCCTGCAGGCAGGAAACTGTTGTCCAGGAATTGATGCACACTTTGGATAGAATTTTTTTTTCCTTAGGGAAAACTCAGTGCTTATTTTTAAGACCTTTCAACCCACCAGACGGGCCCACCCACATTATGGGGAATAATCTCTTTTACTTAAAGTCAGCTGACTGTAGATGCTAATCACATCTAGAAGTACCTTCACTGCAACACCTAGATTAGTATTTGAATAATTGAGCACTAACCTAATTAAGTTAACCCATAAAACCAACCATCAGAGAAAGTATGAATTTAGAATTAGCCATATAGTTTTCATTCACTGCAGGAAGTATAAATATAAATTCCCCAAACAAGATTAGCATAATAAACAAATGCTTCTAAAATCTTTAAAAGAAGTCAACTACAAATGGTTTTTGTTGTTGTTGCTGTAGAATCAAAGTACTTTTTTCTATTAATGAACTGGTTTAGGTCTTAGCACAGTATCTGAAAAAACATCCTGTATTTTAGAAGATTTCCAACTTTTAACATTAAACTCCTCTATTTCTGGAAATAAAATGAGTAAGGGTCTCTGGCTCATAATCTGAGAAGAAGAAAATTGAAGCTTGCCCAGTCCCTGTAGCACCCCAATTTTTTCTTTTATTCTGCTGTGGATTCTCCACTGATGGGAAGCTTTGGTTTAAATTTAATCAGAAACAGCTGTTTCAGGCAGATAGTGTTCAAAACCATTATGTACACAATTATAAAAACTTTCATTTTCAGACAAAAGTAAAACAATATGAGTGTAGGATGCCTAGAGATTCAAATAGCATCCTTTGGTTTTATTTTGGAGTCTACCTAATATCATTCTTCCCAGCAGCTGAAGGAAACAACTCTGTCACTTCTGAAAGGCCTCGAAAAGCCAGTGTCAGGTCCCTGGGGAAGGCTGCCTTTGTTTTCTCTCCAGATATGCAAATTGCTTATCTCTGGCAGTGATGTTTACATAACCTCCAAACAAATGCTGCTTATCTTTACCATGAGTTCCATTGGCCCAATTACATCTTTCGAAGTAAATTCTTGGCTACCTGCCCTTCCAATAGGCTGCCAAAAGATACTGGAAAGAGTTTCTAACTTCTGCTAACATTTCCTAATCACTTGAAAGCCAACTGAGAATTCTAAGGACTTGCCTTCCTGGAATGAGAATGTTTGTCACCTGCTGAGCTGATGTGTTGTCACTTAGCTTCTGTCATTTATTATGGCAGAATTGCTTGATAGGTTAGGTATTTCTGAAAGAGTGGACACAATATTAAAATAAACACAAGCTGAAAGGCAATATTTTTTTGTTAGATTCTGTGCTCAAATATAAATAAATTTAGGTAGGCATAGCAATTTTGTTAAGCCAAAAAACACTGGAACTTCTTTAATCTATTTTTGAGGACATGTTTTAAGTTTAAAGTTTAAATGTTTAAAGTTAGATAGGAAATGAAGATATTTATATATGTCAGAAAAGTGATATTAATGACTATTAAAGATTGAACATGGCTGGGTTCTAGGCCTGGAGCTACCTCTGATGAGAACTTGAAGAAGAAATTTCAACTCTCTAGGTCTCAGTATCTTTCTAGCAAAATAGAGAAACAGAACTAAACCAGCAGCTCCCAGAATTGTGGTATTCAGGAATCAGCAAAATTAAAAACAAAAGAAATTCACGTAAGGCTGGCAACCCTTTCCCCCCACCCCCAAATAAGGGCATTTAAAAAAAAACAAACTTCTACTCAATACTATCTTCCTCATTTATTAAAGAAGGGTTTTAAATATCAAAAAGTGGGAACAACGTGTTCTCATAATAATATCAGTGTTTAATCTAGATTTATACCATTTAAAAGAAAAAAACGACTACGTTGTTCTCATTTATTTCTTTTGTGAATAAACTTTTAAAAAATTCATAAAAGCCCAGCACCTGACTCCCACCAGTGTTTTGGAATCACTAGTGAAAATGATCTCCAAGGTTTACTCTCGCTCATAGCCTCAGATGCTAAATTGGAGCCTGTAATCCTAGAATCATATCATTAACTAATCACTTCCTTGTCTATTTTTTTTTGTTTTCATCTATGTCTAATCCATTCTCCAACATAGGCATTTTTACTTACTCATCTAAATTTCTATGTAAGGGCATATTTATATTTCTATAGATAAACTTACAGGTTTATAGTAAGTTATTTCTCTTGCTTCTTTATGTAGTTGTGAGTGTGTGAGATGATAATAGCTAAATACTGTGTGAGACCTTCTGATGTCTTTATCCGAGGGTTTTGAAGTTCAGGGAATAAACTTCAAGAAGGACAGATGAGAGTCTCTTCTGTAAACATTGTACCTTACCTTGGAGAACAGCATAATTTGTTCCCTACATAGAGATATATAAATAATCTACCTGACATTTGGAGAAATGGTATGCTCTTCCTGAGAGCATTTTATAGGCAAATAAAATCTAGCTTTAACATTTTTTTTTTAAATAAAGAAACTTTAGAGAAAAAATATTCACACATTTTCTTTTGTGAAAAGAACAATGTGCAAGCTTTGACTTCTTTTTGGTAACTGAGGTCACGCTTATAAACACCAAATACTGTGACTTTGAGCTCCATTGAAGTGAACATTACTGTTTGTTCTCCTACTGAATGCCCTTACACTACTATACTATGCTGCCATAAATTACAGTCTATGTACTAGAAACTGTACTAAGTATATTGCAAGCATGATCTGATGTGATCTTTACAATAAATATATTAGGACATGGACATCTTTGGAGTTCATTACCATGCCTACCAAAATTACTCAGAGTTTTAAAAATATAAGGGGACCAGGTAAAATCATTTGTATAAATAAGAAGGTAGAATAGCAAGACCTCAACCCAGACTTTTCTGCCTCAGAACCTGTCTTACTGACCACACTTTCTGTCTCCTCTCTCAATATTCCTGTCTCATTCATCCGTCTCCGATTATTTTAATAATACCCTGCTTATGTTTGTACAACTAATACATCTCTTCTAATGCACAGCTGGCTGCAAACCAGAAAATCAAGACTTGTTAGAATTAGAGCTCAAGAGCCGAGCCCGTGGCACACTCGGGAGAGTGCGGCGCTGGGAGTGCAGCAGCACTCCTGCAGCTGGTTCGGATCCTATATAGGGATGACTGGTGCTCTCACAGCGCTCACTGGCTGAGCACGGTGCGGCCGGTCTCAAAAAGGACAAAAAAAAAAAAAAAAAAGGAATTAGGGCTCAAATAAGGAAAAAGCTTTGAGTGAGTCTTGAGAGGTTTTTCTTCAAGTATAGTTTATGATTTGAGTACTTTTTATGAGATTTTGTGTGCATTCTTAGAGAACTTCTTGCTTATATTCAGATTCTAAAAAAAAAAAAAAAAAAAAAAAAGGAATTAGGGCTCAAATAAGGAAAAAGCTTTGAGTGAGTCTTGAGAGGTTTTTCTTCAAGTATAGTTTATGATTTGAGTACTTTTTATGAGATTTTGTGTGCATTCTTAGAGAACTTCTTGCTTATATTCAGATTCTCTTCTATTTGGGAACATCCTTGCTGTGAAGTAGTAAATGATGTGGTACTGCCTAGGAAATAAATTTAGTGCCTATGTTATCTACTTGATTGGCTATTGATCAATGTATCTTCTACTTACCTAGCCATATACTACAGCTATCTCACACTATATCCTATTTTCATAAAGTGAAAGAGAGTCAGCTCCTTAGTGTGATTCCTCCATGTTTTGCTTATTCCTGCATAATATCAACACTTAGCTTATATGTTATAAAACATACTAACAATAATGATAATTCAAAGCCAAACTGTATTTCGTAAGTTAACCTTAGTTTAGTACTGGCACAGACCAGTTTCTCTTGGAAACAGATTCTGAGATGAAAATTTGCCTATGGATGGTTTATTAGTGAGTGCTCTTTGTAACAGCAGTTTGAAGGGTAAGAGAAACAGATTGGGCACAGAGAGTATTTGAACTGAAATGCAACTGGAACAAAGGCTTCAGCCAGTCCCCCAGAGAGCAGTATGTGACACTAAGACACCAAGATGAGGCAAGGCCCTTCCCTCATGGAAGTTACATTTTTGTAAGAAAGTTAGGTAATGAGACTGTGTAGCTCTGCTAGGCTATGGCTGAACGCTCCTCACTGCACCAATTGTCTAGTTCTTAATCCTGTTCGTGAAGCCAATTGTAAAGCTACTCAGCCACACTAGTTGTCAGGCGCTTTTACCTGCTGGGAATCCTGCTGACTGGGCTGATTGTTGAGCTAGGGCTGGGTCTGGAGCTCCCAGACCCCTCAAGCCCATTCACAGACTGGGTCACAAACCCTTCACATGCCAGGCTGGGTCATCAGACCCCTTACATGCAGGTCTATGAGCTAGGTAACAGGCCAAAAGGTCCTTGGAAGCTGTAGGCTGGAAAGCATGGCTGCACGAGGCCGAGCCTACCTGCCTTCTTTACCAAACTCCTCTCTATTCTCTCTCTCTCTGTCTGAAGAACATAAGAAAAACAACAAAACTAAAAAGATACATTGGCACGCATGCACACTAACTCCACGCACACAATTTGCTTACAATGGATACGCTAAAACCACTCCCAACTGGACCCGAGGCGAGGGCCCTGACCAAACAATTCTATTTTCCCAACAGAGTCACTTATTAATTCATTTAGCTAATATTTGTATTAAGCATCTACTATTTAGTAGATCCTTCTCCAACTACTAGATAATCATGATTAATAAGGTAAAGCATGTCCCTGTACTCAAAGATCCAATATATTAGTGGTAGAAATGGAAAACATAAGTAAGCAAAGAAAAGAATAAGATCATTTCAAATAGTATGGAGAAAATAACTTAACAGTAACACAAAAATGCTGTGGGGTAAATAACAATAGCAACGTGATGAAAAATGACAGAGGTAGAGGAAGGTCAAGAAGGGCATGGCTAAGCAGATGGCATTTGAGAAGAGACTTGAATGATGAGAGCAAAGCTGTCATGCAAAGGCCAGAGGAACATGTGTTCAAGCACAGGCAACAAGAAAATGCCCTGAGGGGAGCGGGACAATGAAGACTGACAGATGTGTGGCTGGGCAGAGTGAGGGCAGAGGGATGGAGGGTAGATGGTGAGGTTAGGGGGTAGCCCTTGTCGGCCATGGTAAGGAGTTTGGATCTCTTTCTTAAGTATTGGGAAACCATTGGGAGATTTTAAGTAGGCATATACTAAATTTGACTTAAGTTTTTAAAAATGATGAGTGTGGATATAATGAAAAAATAGAATACGTGGGGTTAGAAGTGGAAACAGGTGCTTCAATGAGAGGGATATTGCAGGAGACTAATGTAGAGCTGCTGGTGACTAGATAGCATAGTAACAGTAGAGATGGAGATTAATGAACATTTACTAAATACATTTGGAGATAAAGATGAATGATAGGTTGGGCGCAGGGGTAAGGGAAAGAGAGGAATCAAGGATGATTCTATTTTCATTTGAACATATAATAGTTTAACAAATAAATGAGATAATAATAAAAGTGATAAGTGCCATGAGGATGATGTGGTAGGAAATCATGCGAGAGACCTTACTCTTTACCTGAAAATAGTGTGGTCATGGAAGGCTACATTTGAACAGAGATCTGACACTTGAGATCTCATGAGCTGGTCACATGAAGATATCAGGCAGGGGTGAACAGTCCAAAGGGAAAAGTCCTGGCACCAAGACAGGGGATTGGGATAAACAGGAGCCTATTACAGCTGGAACACAGTGAGGGAGGGGAATGCTCTAAGATACAGCCGAACAGAGAAGCAAGAACCATAAAATAGCTTCTTAATACTTTTATCCTAAACCTGTATTTAAAGCATAGAATTCATTGATTAGATAAAAGCTCTGAGTGGGAACTGGAAGAAGACCAGTATGGCTGGGGGCAAGAATGAAGTTTTCAGAACTCCCAGTATTTGGCAGAGCTGATTTGTTTTACCACTTATTTGCTAGGGCCACTTAAAGAGCTTTTAATTGTGCCCAAGATTCCAAATGACTGAGTAAAGGAAACATTCATTTGTAGCTCTTAGTTTTAAATTTAGAATTAATTTTTTGGCAGGTTTACTAACAACAATAACATAGAACACATGTAATGTTAAAAATGCTCTCTTTTTTCAACATTTTTGAAGGCAATGCAAACATGATTATACTCATTATATCAATGAGTTAAAATGAGTTGCAAGACCTCTTACTTCAAAGTAATCCAATGCCTTGAAAATACATTATCTAGCCCAGAGTCCTTTCTGATTCCCCCTTCCTTCTCTGTAAATGGTGAATCATCATAGAGAAGAAAGTTTAGCAGAACACAGTTTTGCACTCTTATTTGGTGTGAACAAGACTACAGAGAAAAACTGCTGAGAACAGCATTCTGCACAGTAAGAAATGCTTAAAGGCAAATGAGAAAGAAGCAGCAAGCTGAGAATTCACCAAACACATAAAGGGGAATATCATTTAAGCCCTGCTTCTCTACTCTCATTTCTAGTATTTCCCTTTCCTGGAAAATGCTCATTTTTGTAAGATTGAGAAAAAATTAAACTATTGGTCTCTCACATGCCTACTTTACAATTGGAGAAGTTGGTCTTAATAAGCTACATTTTTCTTTTTTACAATTCAGTACTTCTTTCCATTTTAACCATGTAGGTTGATTTTGGGTTTTTTTTTTTTTTTTTTTTTTGGTGACATTTTGATCTTAAGCATCTATCTGGTAGGCAGAAACAACATCATCCAGTGAGTTTTGTACAGGGTACAGTACATTGTGTGTATACTTGGCAAATGTTTTACCTGACAAAGTGATTTAGTTTTTTTTTTTCCTTTAAGTAAGCAGTTATAAGAGGACAGTAATTACTGTCCTTTTATAATTTTTGGTTCATTAGCTAATAAATGTCCATCAAAAGAATATAGGCATCCTATCTGATGCTGAGTCTCAAACTGTTCATACGCGTGCATGCTCAAGTGAGTTGGAAAGCTTATATTGATCATAGATTGTGGCTGACTTTATAAAAAAGAGTGAAGAGTAATGCATGTGCCAAAAATGAAACAACTTCTATGTGTTTTGAAATGATTCTTTAAGAAACATTAACCTAAAACTTGGTTGATGGATGCTACATACGTGTGCTATAAAAGCATTAATTTTTTTGTGTGTTCATTGGCCCTTCTGGCAATGGAGTTGTAAGACCCTTACTTCAAACTAATCCAATACCTTGAAAATACATTATCTTTCGTATGGCAAAGTAGCTTGACTCTTCTCAACAGTCTGATATGTATACTGTTCTTCTACAGTATAAACTTTTGGGACATTTGTGAATAATGGTGAGATTCCCTTAAGTTCCTTAGTATTCCCCTCTGAAACAAAAGACTATATTTCTTCTTCATCTTGGTGATCAATTAACTGCTAACATTAGATGAAAGAGCCTGTAATCAATAATAAGAGAAAAAGAGATTACTCTGAAGATTTTAGTTCTGAGACTAAAGTTTAATAGCTTAGGCAGAAAAATTAGATGTGTGTTTAAAATATTTTGATTCTAACAATTTAAAATATTAATGATAATAACATTATTATTAAATAGTAACTGATTATTAGTTTATGTGTCTATTTGATGTGGTTGAAACAAACTCTAAGATGAAAGCCAATAACCTTCCATTTCTTTGTTCTCCTCCCAAATCCTTCCCAATTGATCACAGCTACTCACCTGACACACCTATAGTTGCCACTGGGAGTTCTGAAAAGACATATTTGAAAATGTATTTTTTTTGAGAGAGACAAAATTTCACATGCTATATAGCTCTAAACACTCTCTCTCTCTCTCTCTCTCTCTCTCTCTCTCTCTCTCTCTCTCTCTCTGTTTAATGGATATATTGCACTGAGTGTTTTGTTATCCCAAGACCATGAAAAATATTCATCTGTTAAACTGACTATTTTTCAGACACAGGTTTTTATCAAAGAGAAATAGCATCTTTTTTCAAGCTGAGATTTAAAAAAAAAAAAAAAAACAAGCAAACAAACTAAAGAGAGACCAAATATAGATATGCTGAGTAACAATGAAAAAGCAAATAGCTCTTTGCTCATGTCTTTCTGCTACATCATAAGTGCATTGCACATACATTTGTACTTCTTTACCCTTCCCTGCTTTGGAGACTGGAAATAATTTGCAGAATTCATTTTATCAAAAAACTATCTCAAAATTTACCTCATAAAAGGTAGGAATGAGCTTCAGCACACTCCAGGAAATACTCTGGAACCTCACTAAGATTATTGTCAGAAGTTGAGAGGATTTACTCTAAGCATGACATAAAATATAAAAATTGAATTTCTTGCACAAACTTAAAATCAAAACATCGTATAACCTCTCTGCACTTTGGACCCAACATGTTTCTGTCTATTTGGATAAAAACTATTGGATGCACATTTTTTGGTCAGCTGTCAACAGCAAAACATGAAAACAGATGTGTCTCTGCTATTTTCATTATTAGGGAAATAAAAGTCTCTGTGCTGGGCTTGTATGTGAGAAAAGCTCTCAGTGAGGCATTTGCACTCAGGGAGTTGAAAAATCTGGCAGTGTAGACCGGGATTTGCATCACAAACATCTTCAAACAAGGCCACTGGGGATCAACCTTGGGCATTGTTCAGAGTTTCACTTCTTTCTGGAGTTGCTGGTCCAGTTTTTCTGGTATCAAAGTTCTGTGTAGGAATATATGCTAAAGCTAGATAAAGTCATTATGGCCTTAATTTGCATAAAACAATAAGAAAGACTATTTCAGAACTGCACTTTGTCAAAATTTGAGACTCTATCATTTAAATAGTGAATGTTGCTTATCATATTTGTGGGGCGACAGGTACAAACTGATGAAAGTGCTTTGATGTAGTTCTGCAAAGATCATTTGGACAAGGAGGATCAAATATGTGTTTTCTAGACACAATACACACAGTGGGTAAGAAACCCAGCATATTTGGCAAAATAAAAATAAATCAAAGTATAAAAACAGTCTTCCTTTTTGCACTTGCAGATCTGACAGTAACCAGATGGTAAGTTTTTTTGCGTCAAATTGGTTTTTTTTTGTGTGCAGAAAGTCTATTTTGGGTCCAGTTTGGGAAATTTGTCACAGAAGTTCACTTGTCTCAAACTTTTACTTCTTTCTGTAGGAGTTGAGTGTTTGTGCATGTGTCTGTGCGTGCGTGTGTAGGGCTATTTATACTTGTGGCTATGTGCTTTTCCTGTCTTTGCATAGAGCAGGAGTTACACCTTGGCAAAGAGAACAGAGAAAAAACATGAAAAGGATGAAACTGGATTCATCTGTATTAGTCTGAATTTTTAACTGGTGTTATATTAATGATCAAAGTGAGAAAAGATTAAAATAAAGAGACTGATAGAGAACAATGACATATTTAACTCTATGCAAGTTTTCTAAGCACTGCGTTTATTGATAGTATCTTGAGAAATTTTCTCAAGAAAGGAAATTAATTGGGCTACAGATAATCAGAAAACCACCAAATTCAAGAGTGTACTTTTTGCTTTAAAATAAAGAAAATATGCTTTCTTTGGATAACCATGAGAATAGCTCACTGCTGAAGCCTCATAATCTCCAAGTGAGATATAGCTGCAGGTGTTTCTAATAAGAAATGAAATTTTGTAGTGTCTCAGTATTCATTTTCAAAAATTCCTTGTATGCCAGAATCTCCTGAAACTCTTTGATTTGTTCGTCCTCTCTTCATAGATCACAAATGACTCAGTTTATGAAGTAACTTTAAGAAGAGAATGGGGAAGAAGAGCAAATTTAGGCTTGGGCTCCAAAATTCCTTGGCACAAACTCTGAAACTCCTGCCCACGCAAGACAAGGTGGAGAGCTTGTCAGAGAGACTCTTTCTTCCCTAGGTGAGTATTTTTGACTCTGCAAGTTCAGCTCAAACTTTAATTTCTATTTTCATAACATTCCCATACTCTCTCTCTCTCCTTTCTGTATGTCTGTCTCTCTCTTGTTCACTCTCTTATCCTTTTCGCTTCTGGCTTTAAGGTGGTATTACGACTGGCTTATGTTGGATCAAGCTCAGACAAACTGGGTGTCAGAAAATTGTTTAAACATTACAATCATGGAATGGTTGTTACGAACGCTGGTTCAAAGCGTCTGATCAGCTCTTAAAGAAGAGTTACTTAAACTTAACACAAACTTGGTCAAATCATATTGATTTTTAAAGCCCAACTCTCAAAAATAACTATTTTCAGGTTGCTCTGACTAAGTATTCTGGACTGGTTGTGGATTGAACGGGAACTCAGGGAATGCTTTTCTGTAAGAGCAGGAGGCAATGGCAGGTGCCAAGGGAGGGAAAGTAGCAGACTCGGGATCTGCGTTCTCTGGAGAGGGCACCCCAGAGATGTAAATGACCACCCCCGAGCCCACAGCAGGGCCTGCTGGGATCAACTTCTTCGTTTTTGTCTCATATTCCTGCCTTTTTATTCTCTTTTTTCTTTGAAATCCATACTAATGGGATAGACCTAGGTTTTATATAAGTGCAGAGAATGTCAAGGGAGAGAAGTAGACTCCAGCCATGCTCACCCACAGCTCCTTTACTCTCTGCTGAACAACTGAGTCCTAAGTGCAAAATCTCTGAATTCCTTTTTCCTCATCCTGTTGCGTTGACCTGCTGGCACATGCTCCGGTCTCAGAGAGCGAGGCCTCCCTCACAATCAAAGCCAACTTCTCCACAGTCCTATGATTTCCTCTCTTCTTGGGGTGGGGCCTTGCTCTGCGGGTTATCCCCACCCCCGCTCTCCAACACCTCCAACCTCCTTCTCTTCACCTTTGCCTTCAGCCTACCTTGTAGGCCAATATCTTTTACCTTGAAAAAAAAAGCCCTATCCTGACCCTGCATGTCTCTGTAGGTACTGCCCTGTCTTTGCCCTTTTGTTCCCCTACAGACATCATAGCAGTAGTTACTGAGTGTTTTATCGTTCACTCTTTAACCTGCTGCAATCTGGCCTCTTTTCCCACCCGTCAGAGTAATTCTCTTACCCCACTCGATTCTTATCCTACTTTTCTGACTTCCCTTCTTGGTTTTATCAAGGGCTCCTTTTTTTCCTGTCTTCTTCTGAACTTTTGATGATCTTCAGATTTTCTTCCTATAGCACATACTTTACCTGAGAGATGCCATTTTGCTTCAAGATTTTAATTATTACCTGTTCTCTAAAGATTTTCCCAATAAATTTCTCTAGTATAGACTTCTCCTGAGAAAAAAATATCTGTGTTTACCTCCTTTGAATATCTACATCTGGAATTCAGTCCCTTTCATCTCAACACCTCTCACATGGAATCAGTCTCCTCTCGCTGTTCCTCCTCACGTGACCTTCTCCCTTTCTCTCACTCAACCATTCACAACTGAACCACCACCAAGTCCCAGAGACTTTATTTTTAAATATTCTTTGACACTATTATCACATCTCTCATCATCTCTTGCCTGGATTACTGTAATAACCTAGCAAGTATCCCTGTCTCAAAATTTTGTTCCTCAAATCCATGCTTCACACTGCTGTCAGAGTAGACTACCGAACATCTGTTTTGCCACCATCCTATTCAAACCACAGAATGGCCCTACTTGACTAAGTGTATACACTTTGCGTGATTTGGACTCTGCTGCATTCCCAGTCTCAGTTTGCTGCCCCGTGTTTCTTTTCAAATATCATGTTACTCTTGCCTTCATGCCCTTGTTTCTGCTGTTTCCTTGGGATGATCATCCTTCCCTCATATTTCCTTCTACCTTTTGCTCACCTTTCAAGGTATCACCTTCTTCACAGTGCCTTCCTGAGCACTCCTCAAGATTTCCACCCTCTTGGATGGGTAAGGGCTCCTCCGGTGATGGGGCCTCATGACTGAAATGACTGCTTCTGCACCTGAAACTGAAGCAGTACTGAACAGGTGGTTTGATCAGGCAAAAAGGCTGTAGTCCCCAAGCCTTTATTTTTCCTGCTAGATATTGGAAGGCAGCCAAGTGGTAAAGGTCAGATCAAGGGCATTGCATTTTTATTCAAGGCAAATGTTTCAAATAGCCTGTAGGTAGTATTCATTATGTGGAGAAAGGAGGGGATTGGGTGGTGCATAGAACACAGAAACTAGGAAAGAAAGAAAGAAAGAAAGAAAGAGAGAGAAAGAGAGAGAGAGAGAGAGAGAGAGAGAGAAAGAAAGAAAGAGAAAGAAAGAAAGAGAAAGAAAGAAAGAAAGAAAGAGAGAAAGAAAGAAAGAGAGAAAGAAAGAAAGAGAGAGAGAAAGAAAGAAAGAGAAAGAAAGAAAGAGAAAGAAAGAAGAAAGAAAGAAAGAAAGAAAGAAAGAAAGAAAGAAAAAACAACAGTGACTTCAGGTTTTAAAAGTATGTTCAAAACTGTCTATGGTTACCCTCAAATGGAATTGAGCAGGAGCAAAAACACTGGAAACCTATTAAGTTTTGAGGACATTGTATTGTCACAGAATCCACAAGCTAAACTTACAAAGACTTATTGTTCAAGTTCTACATTAAATGATTCTACGAACCAAACTGCAAAAGCTGGGCAGCCATCAAACAAATTCCCGACATGGGAATGGCCATTCTATGGCCACATAGAATGATAGACTTGATAGGAACTTCCCAAAGGCCAAAGCCATGGGGCCATGAGAGCCAATGGGCTGGAGAGCTCCTCACAGAGAGAAGAGGCATGGGCAACCAGACTGGCTCGAAAAGGAACTTACTCTAAGGTAGGAAATCTTTGCATTTTGTACTCAACAGCCCCGATAATAACTATAGACAGATGACTGTTTGATGTTTCCTGTTTTTCCCTGTTTAAAATTAGAGCTTTTATGAGAGCCTAGTCTTATTTCACCATTGTAAATTTAGTGTGCATGTGTGTGGGGCACACTTTTGTGTTCTATTTTATAGGTTGCCAGATGCCAAATAGGACTCAGAGGGGCTTTAATGGGCTCTGTATATGAGAAGATACCACAGATATTTGGACAGGCAAAGGGATGGACTGTGGGAGAGATGATTAATTGTGCTCTCCTCATTTTACCCCTTACACAGCCATTCTAACTTCTCTGCAACTGGTTGTGGTTGTATGACTTGATCTGGCTTTTAGAGCAGAAATACTATGTGCTTCCAAAATTTTCCCTAAAGAAATGTCCTCCCCTTACTCCCTTTATGGGAAAGTCAGGGTTGGGGCATTGATGAAGCTACATGTCATGAAGATTAAGGTAATGGAGTGGACGGAAACTTGGTCCTTGGTGCTTGTGGAGCTACCATGCCAAGTGACTTATTGACTTACTTGGGGCATCAAACTGATACTATAACTAATGCAAATTAAATAAAGAGTAAAAGTATTCAGGTAATCCAACATAATTAATTCAACTTTCTTAATAAACCATGTGTTCATTTGGAGAGTTCTTTGTTTTTCAATTTTTCAAAAGGAGTTTCAAACTTTCTCTGGAGTCTGCGATAGCAGAGGGACACATACACAGCTATTTTTCCTTTTATCTAGCCTCATTTTACTTGAGGAGTGGGGTGAGATGTGGGATGGAAGTGGGCACAATTGGAGGACATAAGAAATGAAATTATTAGTTTCCACTCTCTTCGGATGTGTATTTATTATGCCTTATTTGAATTGAGATGGCAGGTACTTATATTATTGCATATTTTGGTAAATATTAATTTATAATGTTCAAAATCATCAAGACTTGAATTGCAAATGAGCATAAAAGTAATGAAAACTGAACTTAATTTGAGAAATCTAGGGAAAAGGTACTAAGTATATTTATGTACATTTATGTTGAAGGCCAAGGATTTCCTGGAAGTAGAAATATAGAAAGTTTTAAAGGCCAATCCATTTGAGACTGGAGGATATATTGCCAGAAAATCAGATATTTCTCTTCTCATCATTTGTGTTCTCTCCAGTCCTGGCATGGGAGATTATTTCTTATTATCTTGGTGGGCTCTAAATGCTATCACATGTACTCTAATAACACAGAGGCAGAGGGAGATGACACACAGAGAAGATGTCGTGAAGACAGAGGCAGAGATTGGACACAGCCACAAGCCACGAAATACTAAGGAAGCTAGAAGAAGCAGGGAATAGATTCTCCCCTAGAACGTCTGGAGGGAGCGTGGCCTTGTGCACACCTTAATTTTGGAATTCTGACCTCCAGAAAACCATGAGAGAATAAATTTCTGTTGTTTTAAACCACCAAGATTGTGGTAATTTGTTTACAGCAACCACAGGAAATTAATACAGTGGGCAAGTTATAATTGTATAATATAAATTGAATTGTCTTCTTTTACATAAGTGCATACATCAAGCTTACTTATTCATTTATCCCATCATTCACCCCATTACTAGAGGTCTTTTCTAGTGACTGGCTGTGTGTGGTGTGTGTGTGTGTGCCTGAGTGTGTATAGGTGTGTAGTAATGCTAACTTTGCCTTTTTGGTGTGTAAGCAGAAAGTGTGATGCTATCGCATCCTTTTCTGCATGCCTAATTCTTTCCTGCTTTTCATGACTTCAGTTTTTCTAAACTCTTTCTTAAAAAAAAAAAAAAAAGCTATGAGTAAGTTAATTTCTTCAAGCAGTTGCATCTGTTAGCACTGTTTTTTGCTGATACATGCAAGCACAATTATTATTCCACCTGGTCTGGCAGTATGACAGACATTTGATGGATGAAATGTTTTACAATGTATTTCATTTTTCTAAGCATTGCACAGGCCTTTATTAGAGTCATATTTGTGGCAAATAGACCATGTGTTTTAGGAAGTAAATAGCTGAGATTTAGAAGTCAGCAAGTTGTTCTACAGACAAGGTCAGTCAAAGTCTTTGCTGCCATTAAGCCTATGTTCTATTTGGGGAGACGTAGAAGAGAGGTATGGCTAATACTTGACAGATGTTGAACTAAGGTGTTTGTATCCCTCTCTGCCATAAACCCATTTCATCACAGTAACTCTGTTAAGTGTAGCCCATGGAATGGGGGTGGAAAAAATGCTTCTTCAGGTAGAAAGAAGACATATGGTAATGAAAATCTGTATCACAAAATAGACTGTCTCCTTCATCCAATGGCTTATAGGCAGAAATAGAGAAAGTAAACATGAGACATGGTAAGGGAGGGAGACACATGGGTTTTTAATGGAAGAGGTACCCATGAAGAAAAATCAAGGGGACAAGGGGATTTGGCTTTTCTTTATTAGGTCTCTGGGAGAGGTCCACTAAACAGAGTTGCCCCATAAAAATGTGGAATAGCCTACACCATGTACATGGTAACTTGGCATAGACAGGCCTGAAAAAAGGTTTTGTTTTCTTTCCTGAACCTCCCCCAGGCTCTCTGTAATGTGAATGCTGTTGACAGCCTAGTCCTTAGCCAAGTCAAGCAGACTCAACCACAAGTTCATCAGATATAGATGTTAGCCGCAGACACTAACAGAAAGCCCAAGGTGAGACTGAGTCAACCACAGCGCACTGGATCCCAGCCAGTGCACAAACAAGGAAGCACTGGATGGCGATTAAAGGCATGGGTTATGGAGCAGTCTGCCTAGGTGCAATTTTTGGCTCTGCCATTTATGGGGTAGTAATTTTGCACAAATAGCATTGCCTCTTTCTGCCTCAGTTTCTCCAACTGTAAAATCAGATTAATAAAAATACAGATACTTCTCAATTTACAATGGAGTTACATCCCAATAAACCCATTGTAAGTTGGAACTATTATTAAGTCAAAAATACTTTTAATACCTGACCTACAAAACATCATAGTTTAGTGTAGCCTACCTTAAATGTGCTCAGAACACTTACATTATCATACAAGTGGACAAAACCATCTAACACAAGGCCTATTTGTATAGTAAAGTGTTGAAAATCTCATGTAATTTATTAAATACTGTACTGAAAGTGAAAAAGAGAATGGTTGTGTGGGTTCTCAAAGTACAGTTTCTTCTGAACGCATGTAGCTTTTGCACCATCATAAAGTCGAAAAATTGTAAGGCAAAGCATTGTTAAATTGGGGATCATCTATACTAGTATTTACCTCATTGAGTTGTCACAGAGATGAAACTGAACAATGCATGTAATCAACTTAGAACAATGCTGGGATTATAATAATCATTCATGAAACATGGCTGAGTTACCCAAGAACCAGCATGAAACCAGGGAGTCCCTTTCCACATTGCTATGACATCATACAAATCCCTTCCCCTTCTCCAACTTGAGAAGAGCAAGGAGTTGAGGATATACATGTAAAAGATGGAATAATTATAACAAATCAAATCTATAGAGGTTATTTAAACACTTGCATTGAATTAAGTTTTAAAGTAGAATACGCCACATGCAATTCCTTTTTCATTTTTCCCTGCACCAGCTGATGGGGTTGGGGAAGATCGGATTAGTTAGTAGACTGAGAAAAGAGACTGTATTTTCTTTGCCTCTATAAATTGTAGTGTGGGTAAAAGCTTGGTCCTAGGCCTCAAGTAAATGAAAGAGCACTTTTTGATAATAATGATTTATGACAAAACCTCAAGTGGGCAAAGTCATGTATAATGATTGAGGATGAGGGATGAACCTTAAGGCCAGGGAAGAACTCCCTGAGAAGGTGGCACTGGAGTTTAGACTTGAAGTCAAGAAGGAGCCTTGCTTATTTATATTGGGAGGAAGAACTTTTCAGATAGATGGAGCAGCAATGCAAAGGTCCTTTGGCCACAACAAATTTCTGTGTTTTAGTAACAGAGAGAGAGCCAGTGTGGCCAGAATGATGGAGATGGAAGCACATGCCTTGGAGGTATCTACAGGCCGTGGTAGGGAGTGTGGGTTCTATTCTAAAAGTAATGAGAAACCACTGGATATGTTTCATCAAATAGTAAGCTGATCTGCTGTATATGTCTGCAAATCACTTATTTGCATGGAAAATGGGTTCCAAGGGGACAGTGGTGGAAGATATGCAGACTATGAGGTAATCCAGAAAATGAACACGACAGTTTGGACTAGGGTGATGGCAGTGGGAAAGGGAAAAAGCAGATGGATACAGAATATGTTTTAGTAGTAGAGCCAACAGTTTCTGCTCATGCATTAGATGTGAAGGTGAGAAATTAGGGACAACTTCTTGAGTTTTAGCCCTAGGCTGGGTGGGTAAAAGCAAATACCCTTTACTGAGGTCAGGAAGAATTGTTTGAAGTTTGTGGCCACAGGACAAAACAGGCATCAAGAATTCTGTTTTGCATATATTTTGTTCAAGGTGCTTAGGACACAGCCAAGTGTAAGTGTAAATATAAAATTGGCAATGAGTATGAATGGGTCTGGAACTCTCAGCAGAGTTCATGGCTTGGACATATAAATTCAGGTGTCACCATCTGTATAGAGGCATTTAGCACCACAAGACAATAAGCAATCATCTAAGTAGACAATATAGATAAAGATGGGAGAGGGATCAGGATCAACTTACGGTGAAGAAAAACCAAGAACAAAATACAACATATTAACAAAAAAAAAAATTTTCTTTTTCCTTTTTTCTCTCATGCACCTGTCAATACATGGGAAAAGGGCATGAAGAATACAAGCTAAACTTGTAATACTGATTCTGCGATGGATGTGGTTTTCTAGGTGGTTGAAGGAAAATGTTCCCTTTTTGCTGTTTGCATTTCTGTATTATTTAAGACACATGACTTGAATATACCAATCTTATTTGTTTTGCCATTAAAACAAAACTCTTGTAAAGCATTAAAAGTAATACATGTTCATTATAAGCAATTTAGAAAATGATACCAAGCCAAAAAATAAAAGAAAAGTCATTCATAATCCCACATCTGAGAAGCAAGCACTATTAACATTTCAGCATATAGCCATCTGGATTTTTCTTTGTGTAAATATATTTAGATATAAAACCAAAAATATTGATTTTTAGTTTCTCGTAAAAAAGTTGTTTCCCAGAGTTTGTGTTATTAATTTTTATTTTATTCCAAGTTGATTTTTTTTTTTAACTCCCAAATTTTGGTACCACATATATCTCCATCCAGACTTTAACCTTGTGTGTCCTATTTCTCTATCCTTTACCTATCATGTATTTCCACATGGGTGGCCTTTCAGAAGCCCAGATTCAATGCATCAGACTTGAAATTTATCAGTGTCCTCAGTCCTCTCATTCTGATTTTGGCAAATCCACCAAAACATATTTTTTAGGCAGGTTCTCATCCTATTTCATCCCCTTATTCTCCATATTAACATGTTCTATAGCTTTTACATACTGTATATCTCAAATTTATATTTAGCTATTCTTGTTTCTGTGACTTCAATTCAAACCTTCAAATTTTTTTTTATTTTTGTGACAGCTATTCAATTTTTTTCTTCTTCTGCAACATCTGATTTTTCTAAAAAATGTAAACCTGAGTATGTCACCCTATTATTTCAGACTCCACAATGACCACCTACTGCCTTCAGTAGAAGAGCTGGATTCCACAGTGTGTCACACAAGCCATTTCATGATGGGCTCCTCTACCTTGGGTACCTTGTATCTCATAATCTTCCTCCTTATACCCTCATCTCTAGTCACACAGATGTACCTGCAGATTCCAGAATATACTCCAGCCCCAAATTTATCTACAGTTCCTGATACCACCTGGCACCAAATAGTCATTCAATGCACCTTTACCGAATACAAGAATATAAGTTTAAGAAAACCTCTGGAGTTTACAGTATGGTCATGTGAAATAGCAGGCTGTGTAGGATTGGAAATTTGAGTAAAAAACAAGCTATATCAAAAGAATTCAGAATCAGAAAGGAATGTTTGAAATCACAGGGACATATACCCAGGAATTCATATTCTAACCCAGGGCTGTTCAATAGGTAATTTTAAACTTTCTAGTAGCCACATTTTAAAAAGTGAAAAAAAAACAGGTAAAAATAATTTTACTAAAATAACTCATTAAAGTCAATATATCTAAAATTCTTTCTTTCCAACATATAATCAATATTAAAATGATTGAGATATTTTACATTCCTTTTTTATACTAATTGCTTGAAATTTAGTCCATGTTGTATACTTACAGCATATATCAGTACATTTGGTATGTATAATATGTATACTTACAGCCACATTCTCATCATATATATTGCACATATGTACAATATAGAGTATAGGACATCGCAGTATAGAGTAGGGCTCAGTAGTCACCTCTGTGTATGTAGTGGCTCCTGTATTAGACAGAGCAGATCCAACGCCTATAGAGAAGAGTCCAGGGGCAGGGTGGGGGTGGGAGGCTAGTATAATACTGTGTTGTTGTCATTGGGGTAAGAGCAAGAATCCAGAAGTTCAAACTTGAGGGATTTAGGAACACTGCATTTCACTATCTGTGGGTGACACTTAAGAAGCATCAGAGAAGCTGAAAACAGTGATGAAAAAAGGAAGAAATTTCATGGTGAAGAGTGGCAATAAAAACTACAGTGCAGAGATGGGAAATCCCAAGCTGAAAGTTGTATTACTGTGGTACAAGAAAAGAAAATATACCTACTTCAGGTAGGTTATCAAAAAGTTTATGTATTTAGGTTCTGCCAAAATCTGCATGTTTGCTTTTTTCTTTCTTTTCTTCCCCCACCCCCCTGTTTTATTTTTATAACCTCTGTGGAAAAAATTGACCATTTGAGAGGTTCTTATAATTTATTATATATTTTATAATATTTATATTATATAGAAATTATCATATATTTAAGAGCACTTTCATTTGTTGGAACTCAAAATCCAAAGCAGTAGTTTCTATTTTTGTCACCTTCAATTATGAATGAGTCAAATTCTCTAAAATAGTACTGGGTGGCAGCAGTTACTAAGCAGAGTTGATGACAATATGCTGCCCTTCCCTCCAATAAATATGCTGTGAGCTCAGACAGCACACAAAGCAGATCCCCAGCATCTTCATTAGATAAGGACACTAATTATAGTGAGGTGAGGCACTGTTCCTTTACATTCTCTGTTACTTCTGAAGAAACAGGAGTAATGGTGTGTCAGAACCGATAAAAGGCACTCAGAAACAAGCTGCCTGGTTTTTGTCCATTGGGAGCACACATCTGAGACTAGAGACATACGTATTAGATTTTCTGGGGAAAAACGTAAGAGACAGTCTTTATAAGGGAATTTCTCATGATTAGATTCTCTGTTCATAAATAACGAATACACCAGGGTTTTATTTATTTATTTTTTTCGTAGTGAAATGTTTCAACTCTTGGAAAGATAGTTTATGAATTTTTACAAGTAGAAAAGAAAAAAGAATGCAAGGAATACACTAAAAGCAGAAAATCCTCTTACATATTAAATCAGTTGGCTATTTGGACAACGTCCTAGTTTTCACCATATCTGTAGCATCTGCTGATATAATATGCAACAAATTTCAGCAAAAGCTCTTCTTCAATATAGTCTTTTCTTACATCACTCCTTCTGCTTATATCACCTAATTACCCAAAAGGATAAAACATTTATGATATTATTTAGTTTCTTTGTTTTTGAACCTTTAATAGGCATTTAATGAGTTTCGAAAAAGGATCTATATTTTCTCTTCTAATTTTGATTCAATATTTTTTTCTACCAAACTTGGACATCTTTTCAAATTTAGCACTAAAAATAAGAACAATACTTGAGTTTTATCACAAACAGCAAAAGATTGATTCATATAGGCCACAGAAACTTGGCTACAAAGCTAAGGTTTTCAGCCTAGTTATACAAAGTCTCTGTAACGATGTATAGGTGTTCATGACCCTATTTGGTGTAAGTGTAGCCCTCTACAGGTGGGGAAAGGTGAGGCAGAGGGTGGGGGAATGAGTTGGACTGTGAGTTGCCGGTGAGGCGCTGGGTGTGGGTGAAGTCAGTCTACAGCTATTGCACAAATAATGGGTTTTGAGTGTCACAGAAAAACTGTGGTTATTGCCACTTATGCATTTGTTGGGTTAAATAAATTTTTAAGTATGTTTTTTAAAAAGATGTACATAATTTTTCATTGAAACTAGTACTTTTAGTTGTACTTGAAAAATATGTTAGTTTTCACTTTATTTTCTTTTCTGACAAACTTATGCTTCCCATTTGATCCTAAATTGGGACCGCTTCTTCACAAGTCTCAGACAGGTGTAATTGATGACAGTTCACGGTGAGGACTGAAGTTTACAATGATGGATCTCTATACCAACAGTCACTGTCATACAGCCTTATTCAGCTTGCTGGGAATCAGTCCTCGGAAGGAAGATCACGCAACAGTTAGTCAAACTTCTCTAACCCCAGTCAGGCTTCAGGGTAAGAGAACACTCTCATCGAGAAAAATCTTGGGAGCCCCCTTTTAAATCTGCTGTCATCACTGAATCTACAATTTTGCTATAACCCATCTACTAATCATATACAACTGTATACATTTATTTTTCTTGGAAAACCATTTCCTCTTCTTCTCTGGTTATTTTCTAAAATTATTTTCCTTAGAAACAGAAACAAACATTTGGCAAGAGGGAACTGTCAAAACCAATCCATGATAATGAAGGTTTGGGATTTTGATAATGTATATTTGCCCAGGGTTTGCTGTCATTTATAGGAATAATTTTTTTCATTGTTTTTAAAGGTTTTGTTGTGTTGGATCTATTTATTTATTTCTTTGTTTTGTTTTTGCTTTTTTAAAAACAAAGATATGGAAGAACTCTCTGAGGGATTAAGTAATGTACTAGGAGCATTGAGACAGCTAGTTACTGCATTCGGTTAGTCACTCTGTAGACACTAAAAAAAAAAAAAAAAAAGAAATCCAACATGTAATAAGACTCAGAAAAGAAGAAATAATAATTTTTAAAAAAAGTTGAAGTTAATTGATAGCCAGCTACAGTTGGGGTATGTCTTAATAAAATTTCTTTAGAAAAGGGAGGGAGAGTTGTTACAAAGGCCAAAAGAAAAAATTATAGACAGATTGATATTCAAACTTAACAACACCTGTACTTTTAACATGCTCTGGTATAAGCTTCTCTGTCAGGTTGTTAAAAACAAAATCTCAGTCCCCATTTACAGGACAGTCAATGGCCCGTGGCAATCTGTAAGGATGAAAGAGAAAAAAAAGCAGGATTAATGTGTCACTCTCTCATGGGACTGAACCATGGGACCTCCAAATTCCAAGGAAGAGAGAATCGTACAAGGTCACTTGGGATTAGGCATGCAAACTAATGGCTTTACTAATTGTTCCAAGGGGTCCTGTGATTGGGTTTGAAGCCAACACACTTCAGCCAACAAAGCTTCTCAATTAGGTACAGTCCCAATGCCAAGTTCCTCAGAAAAAGCATGTGAAAGAACTCCTTTTGACTTTTGATCAAATCCATTTAAAATCTTTGCCATGGGACCCTGAAAATCACCATTAAAAATATGTCTGGAATGTCTCATACCTGGGAACTAATATTAGATACTTGTTTCTCCTATAGAGCTTATGACCAATGGTTTCACAATCCTCTAAAGTAAATGGATTCAAAACAAAATATTGCTATGGATCACAGTGGAGACAGGAAATCCCTCTACATTTACCAGCAGTGCTAGACTCTCAGCTTCTGCAGGCAGAGACCTTGTCTTATAACTCTGCAGGTGCAGAACCCAACACACTGTAGACTCAATGAATGTTCTTTTGATTGAATGGATAAATTAAACAGCAGATTTCTTGAGCTTGCAAAATATGTATGAAACAAATAGGTGATTTGTGGTTTAGAAGACCTTTTTCTACTCTGTTTTCCATGGTGAGATCCGAAATGTTTGTACTTTTAGGATCGCCAAGGAACCCTTTTCACTCTGGGAAATTCAGACCAGTGGCAGGGTGCCTGCTTTGGAAAGGCTGTTTAATCCCTCCTGCTTTGGAATGCTCATTTGTGTTGGGATGTGAAGTCTCCTGCCTTCGATGTGATCACAGAACTGTAGAAAAGAGCTTTCACTTCAGTACAGTTCATTTTCAAGTGTAAGAAAAACAAGGTTTGACTAACATGTAGTACTTTGTTTTTAGGTCTTACTTGCTTTTTCCACTGATTTGTTTTTGGTGACAAAAGCACAACCGTGATTCATAATCTAAAAAAAAGGATTCAGACTTGTTCTCTTTAAGAGGGCTGCTCCCATTATTTCAACTCTGCTGGGGTAGACACAATAAGTGAAGAGACTGAACCCAAAAGCAAAAGAGTTAGGACAGACTGTGGCAATTTCTGTGGCCTGTGCACATGATCATCTGCCTGTTCTGCTAAGCTCTTCTGCATGGAGCAAAACACATCTTCAGACAACGGAACTGAAGTTGTTTTTTTCTCATGAGGAATGTAGGAATTTATGAGATATTGGATACTTAAAATCTTAATCATGAAGGTTTGGAGAGTGTAACCTGTAAAAATGTATTTTTTACAAATTTTCGTTTTGTTTTATTTTGTTTTTGGTGGCTGGCTGGTCTGGGGATCCAAACGCTTGACCTTGGTGTTAGCAACATTGGGCTCTATCCAACTGAGCTAACTGGCCAGCCTATTTTTACAAACTTAAACAATATTTGCAAACTCAAATGCCTATAGGAACCAAAAGGTAGCAAAAATCTGTGAAGTGGGGCAAGTATTAGATCAAAAAAGTGGTAGGGGCTGTGGCAGAGTGGTAAATTTATGCCTGCTCTGAAGTTGTTCAAATTATTAAAAACACACATGCATACACACACACATTCACACATACACACACAGAGCCACATACCTTGATCCAAACATGTCAGTGGCTATATGTAGCCCTTTGGTCATTATTTTATTTTATTCTATTTTATTTTTGGTGGCTGGCCTGTTTGGGGATCTGAACCCCTGACTTTGGTGGCCATTATTTTTAATCCATGAATCCTACCCTGGTGTTTTCTTTAATTTTTCCAGGTAAGGACAATTTTTTTCCAAGTGCGAGTCAATCATAGATCTGCTTATTGTTATGTGAAATTTTAAAAATGTGTGATTTCAAAAGAACTAAAGATTCAGCCCTCTGGAAGGAGGATCTTCTTATCTCTTTCTAATTCACCGAAGGCTCAACTCACTACCACCAAGACCCATAACGTCCTGGGTTTGACCCTTGTTCAGTACGCCTCTCCTTGAGCTCCCCCTAGAGGTAAGAGTCCTCCATTAACAGGCCCACCGCACCGCTGGAGGTGAGATAAATATGCTGGAACAGGAGGGTGGCACTAGCATTACTGATGCTAAGAAAATAACAATTGAAAGAAAAATAAGAGCAATATATTAATTTCTTCCTTATGTATTGCTCAATAAATAAATAGATAGGGCATACTATATGCATAGAACTATCATAAGTGTTCTGGAAAATTCAGAAATCACCCACACAATCCCATTCTCTTCGGGGAAGTTAAAACTACACATAAAGCAACCATTCTTTCTGCCTTTCTGAGATCTTAAAATTCTCTTTAACTAGTTTTTCTACTACATACTTCTTAAGTAATGGTATTCTTCAGAATTCTCTTCAAACCATCTTCTTTTCTCATTTTTCATTCCTTTATTTATGTACTTCCATTCTTTCTTTTGATTTTAATCACCATCTATTTTCTGAAGATTTTCACCTTTATATTTCTATATGTCTAGACTGGGCCCTTCGTGAGCAAGAGTCATGCTTTCAATTTTCTGCTGCAACTTTCCACCAGAACGTTTCAAAGTCTCTTAATATCTGACATATCCAAATGAAAATTCAAGGCCATTAGTACTTAGTGCCAAATGAGCATTTCCAGCAGTAAGTGGTATGACTCTAGAAGATCACTTTGGACTGAATTGTCTGGAAGAGTCTCATGGCAGAGGCTGACATGGGCAGGACTTTGAGCAAGGGGTTGTTTGTGGGTAACACTGAACAAAATCAGGACCTTCTTTCAGCTGAGACTTTTTCTACTATCCCAGTACACTTTTGCAGTTCAAACTCAGTTTTGACCTCTGTTAACAATTCAAATTTTAGGGCCGACCCGGTGGCGCACTGCTACAGTGCGCCGCTTGGGAGTGTGGCGGCGCTCCCGCCGAGGGTACGGATCCCACATACAGACCGGCCGCTCACTGGCTGAGCGAGGTGCGGGCGCAACACTGAGGGTTGCGATCCGTTGCCAGTCACGAAAAAAGACAAAAAGGAGAAAAAAAAACAATTCAAATTTTTAAAAAGGCAGGGTGGGGGTCGGGGGCTTGCCTCATGGGGAACTCTTTCTCTCACTTTACTTGCTTCCCCCTCCCCCCACTTTAATTACAGAGATTGGAGAACAGATATGCAAAGAAGGACACAGTCACATTCAGCTCACGTCAAACATATACATATTTTCTCAAATATTTGTAGATTCCTCTACCTCTGAAAACCAAAAAGGGCAATCCCAAGTCTCAGCTGAGAGTTGGTTCTTGAATAGCAGGCATTTTCTTTATTCGTTCTGCATCAATTTAAGAGTGTGGTTCTGGTGCTGCCTTTGTCTCAGCCAAGTAGCTGAATGCAGCCCCTCCAGCTCACAGCAGTGCCCTGCAGCCTGGTGAAAGGACTGCTGTTCTTCCTGTTCCCGCCCTTGCAGTGCGCAGCCTGCAGCTTAAGCAACTCTCAACCCAGCTGATCTCTCTTATAATCCCATCAGGCAAGCTCTTTTGATGCTTACTTCAAAATAAAATAGATGTTTTCTTTCTTTTTTTTATCTTATGCAATCTTGTTTAAAATGAACATGGAGAGGCTTTTCTGTTCCCAGAATTGCTTTTTCTGTATAGTTGCTTTTTCTGTATAGAATTGTAGATAATTAAGAACATGATTTTTTGTTTTTATGTACAACTGGGTACACCGTGAAAATTTAGCTGTGTGAAACTTTTTCATGAGAAAGAAGTATCCTTTTTATTGTGATAGTCTCAGGGGTGAAGTAAAGTTATACTGTGACAGCTTATAAAAAAAGGCAGAATAGTTGTGAAAATTCAATCAGAAACAATAGGCTCCATTAAAGAGTTCTAATGTCCTGTGTTTTTTTTTTTTCTCCCACATTGACAGTTACAAGATTTCTAAAAATTTTAATTTTTGTAGTCTATGAATAAAAAAATGTCCATTTGCAAGGCAGGTAAGTACCTTTAAATGTTTATCAACCCGTGTCATGAAAAAGATCTTTTATAATTGCATCTACTGGCATTTATTGGGCAGTATGGTATATCCTGATGTGTTTGCTATAATACTGGCTTTGTTTTTAATTAAAGTGTTATTTGGTAAATCTGTTTGATGAAGGGCTATCTGTGTGTTTTCTTTTGTATTCCCAAAGTCACAAAAATTTCAGCTCAGATGAATGAAATGAACTTCAAAAGCATTTGAAGAAAAGAAGTTTCCTAATTTCCATTAGTTTATGAGCCAGTGCTTGCATTGGGAAGTAGTGAAAAATCTGTTTTGTTTTTAAAGGTAGAGTAAGACAATATTGCAGTTGTTTTAGCTTTTGATGGGACAGTCATATGGCTTTTAGAAATGCATCCCACAGATACATACAGTTCCTGTCCATGAAGAGCATGTGTAACAGCCTGAACAGATGTGACTCCATTTTGTTAAACTTCTAAATTAAAAAGTTTTTTTTTCTTACTCTTGTAACCCAAACCACATAGCTTGCCACTGGACATTAGAATACAATGATTCTTGTTCACATGATTGCTAGACCATAATGACTTTTGCTCACGCTGTACACAGAATAATTATATAAGAAATTATTAACCCAGGTGGCCATTCTTTACTAGCTTACTAACTAGGTCTTTTGAGGTTAACAGGAACTGAATCCGTGACTTGACTTCACGGAGGATGGTCACCATGGATCAGCTCCCACCCAAGGAGTTCTTTGATGCTTATCTGCAATTTTCCTGCATGTCCCTGCTTAGATCACCATGAATCAGCCCCCTACCACCTGTCCCTATAAAACCCTTCGGAAAGTCTGTGAAAAGTGGAGATGGTCTTTAAGACGTGAGCCCACCATTTCCCCAGGCTGCCGGCTTCCTGATTAAAGGCCACCTTTCCTTACACCAACACTTGTCTTTCAAATATTAGCTATTGAGCAGCAAGCAAACAGACCTTTGGGATTTTGGTGACATATGCACAGACTAGGAACTAACATGACCTGTTTCAAAGCTCAGGATACAAATATGGTTATAATACTATAGACATCTTCACCCCGCCTCCTCCAATCAATTACTTACTTCCCTACATTTCAGTTTACAAAACAAAACAAAATGCTATTTCTTCTGAAGGCTCCCCCCTCATCCCACACACCAGCAAAAAAATAAAAAATAAAAATAAATCAGAAAACCCTACGAATTTAGTACAAAGAAAGTGAGTGTGAGGGTTTCTCCTAATTCTAACACCAAGCAGAGAGAAGACTCTGCTTAATTAGATTCCTTCTGCCAGCGCTGCTCCCTGGCACACACGCTGATGCTAGGGACTGAGCCCGCACAGTCTGATGCACAGTGCATGTATACAGCTGCTGGGTTTTTCTTCCTGACACATACACATGCCAGGCCACAGAGGTGCCATGTGCTATGTGTTAAGGTTACAGCTCTTTTTGGTTCATATCACCATGCTCAGCTAACTGCTCTTGAAAGGACATATCGGGGGAAAGAGTGTTACAGTCATGTGTAAGAACAGTATGTATAAGACCCAGAGACAGGAGAGGTATGGCTATGTCTAGATAGAAAAAAGCACCAGAAAACTACATCACTTTTCAATGACAGTTAACTCTGGACTAGAGCATTACGGATGATTTTGTTTTCCTTATACTGTTATTAACATTCTTAGTTTTCTGCAGTGAAACCACATTACCTTATTATTTAAACATGTTTAACTACACAAGAGACAAAAAAAAAAATATCAGTGGCAATGAAAAAAACAGAACCTAGAAGTAGTATCCTAAAAAGTGGTATAGAGAAGCACTCACGCTGGATAATAGAGGGTGGGAGAGAAAATGGATTCAGGGGTGGTACCTGAAATATTGGCAGAGGAATTCAGGTCTAGTGTGAAGTCATGGCCTTAGTCCTGGCAAAGACCGTGGAGGTTACAGTAAAATAAAAGAATTTTATACACTTGAAGAATACACTTCAAATATTTCTTCTCTTCCGTTCTTTCTTCCCCTCTAGTGTTCCAATTATAAATATGTTACATCTTTTGAAAAAGTCACATTGTTCTTTGATGTTCTGTTGTATTTTCTTTCATTCCTTTTCTCTTTGAATTTCAGTTTAAGAAGTTTCTATTGACTTGTCTTTAAGCTCACTTATTCTTTCCCCAGCCATATCTAGTATATTGATGAATGTATCAAAGGCATTTGCGCATTTCTGTTACAGTGGTTTTGATTTCTAGAATTTCCTTTTGATTTGTTTCTTAGACTTTTCATCTCTCTGCTTGCATTAGCAACTGTTTGCTTTCTACTTTTTCCATTAGAGTTCCTAACATATTAACCATAGTTATTTTAAATTCCCTGTCTGATAATTCCAAAACGTGTGTCATATCTGGGTCTAGTTCTGATGCTTGCTTATCTCTTCAGCACATTTTTTTTCTTGCATTTTAACCTGCCTTATAATATTTTGTTGAAAGCTGTGATGTATTGGATAATAAGAATTGAAGTAAATGGTATGAGATTTGATGCTAATCTTCTACAAGTTGATTTGGACTGTGTTTAGCATTTGCTGTAACTGTAGATTCCAGAGGCTTCAACTTCCTTTAGTGTCCTTGATTTTCTCTCTCTTGTCAACTTTGGGCTACCTGAGAACTCCTTCTTAGAATCTGCATCTTCCAGCAATTTAAGCTGTAATCCGCTGTCATTATACTGAAGCCTTGTTGGTGTGGTGGTAAGGTATGGCAAGGGGTAGCATTCTGTAATCTTATGAATAGACTTCAGTTTTTTAATGGGCCTGAGTTCCTGGATCATGGCCTTCACAAGTATTTCTTCACCTTTTTCCTCTTCATTAGGAAGGCTAAAGGGGGCAAGAGTGGGAGAAGAATGCCCTTTCCACAGGATCAATAAGCTTCTGGTAAAGTCTTTCCCCCTGGAAATAGGCCTTTATTGCAGAGACTACTCTGCAGCTCTTCCCCTCCCCCTGTCAGACACAAGGAGATTCTCTTGGCTTTTCACAATAAGAATCTGGTGGGATTCCTGGAAGTAGAACCCATGAAAATGTGGGTGGTCCTGTAAGACATGTGTCCTTAAGGAGTTTCTTACTCTCATGCTAGATCACACTCAGCCTCCAGCAATTCATCAAAATTACCATTTAAATGTTTCTATTAGTGTATGGTTCCAGGCTAAATACCTCCCAGTAAATATATCCTGGCTGTGACTCTCTGGATTCTCTGTCTTTCCAGATTTGAGAGTGGCACTTTGCCTTGCAATCTCAGTTCTCCAAGGGGTCCAAGGAAAGTCACTGATTTTCAGTTTGTTCAGTTTTTCCCTGTTGTAAAGACAGATTGGATGCCTTCCAAGCCTTAAACACGTCAAGGCTGAAAGCAGAAGTTCTTTGTGCTCCTTTGTTCTTCACAACCATAGAACAAAGCTTCCTGGTTTCATCTCCTAATTATCTTTTACTTTCACCCATTCTTTTTATCCTCAGAGTTACTGCTTTTCTTCAGGCTTCTTGGTCTCCAACTAGATCATTTCAGAAACTTCTTCGATGTTCCCTGTGCTCTGAAATCCCCTCAAATCATGGTGGTCATTTATACTAGTTCAAGGACAGTCCCAGTTTATTACTATTTTCTGAGGGGGATGATTACAGCACCCTCTTTTCACTCTCAAAGTATTCCAGTTTGGCAACAATTATGTGGTCACCCTACCTTAAATCAGCATTAGACTGAATCTACTTCTGTCCTCTAATGGTCTTTCTAAAATGCAAATATAATAATCATGTCCCTCTCCTGTATAAAGCTCCTTAAAATTTTTTATCTCAATCCATAAGGTAAAGTCTCAGTGCCTTATTACACAAAGGCATCCAATGTCCTCCATCCTGCATGACTTGACTGCTGCCTTCTTTGGCTCGTTTTCATCACGCTTCTCTCAACCCCTTAAATTTGAAGATCTAGCAATATAGATCTACTTGACATTCCTTGAACAGAGCACATTGGTTTCAACACTGTGACCTTTGTTCTGAAACATTTCAAGACTCATTTCCACCCCATCACCCTTCCCACCTGCTTTCTTCAAATCCAGTTATAATAAATCATGGTTAACCATCCATCATACATAGTTATATATTATTATAACTATTGTTTTACAGACTGTCACACATATACAAATGCTAGATTATGAAACCCTCAAGAGCAGAAAGCAGGTCTTAGTCATTTGAATTCTCAGTGTTTATCATAATAGGTGCTCAGTAATGTAGGTGGTCCTCAGCAGCCATTCTGTTGAGTTGGCTTTAGAAACAGGAGAGCAATAAAGGAGTTCAAGTTGGTAGCAAGGGTACACTGAAGTTAATGTCATGAATTTATACAGAATAAGGACCCCTTATACTTATAATTTTTCTCAGGAGAACTTACAATGATGACTTTCTGTATTTTTGAGACTTCAAATAATTAGAGATGGAAAGAGCAGTGTAATGCAGTGATTGAGAAGAAGAAACAAAGAATAATAGGAATAATAAAATGATTCACCCTTGGCCCAGTTCCTGTTCAGAATTCTGGAATTTCTTGGAGTTCCACACTGGCTTCTGATGCACTATGTGCCCCTTTTCTCTTCCCAGTCCCAATCCACTTTTGCAACTTTGCCCTCACTCCCCACAAACAACTACTTCTTGGATGTTCCCTTGGGCCAAAGTTGTACACCCAGCACTGTGGCCTGCATTTTGGACCATGGCTAGAAGAAGTGTCTATGCAGGGAACATGGGATTCTGTGGTCCCAGGAACTTGGAGTGCATTCTAGAGGAGAAAACACAAGCATATCACTCAGCCCTGTGGACATCTCACTTTATTGGAAGAGGAGTAGCTTAAAGAGAACCCAAGCGGGGTCCTCTAATGATTGGTATTCCACCTGCCCAGGGCACCATTCCCAGTGCCCAGGGCACTGAAATGAATACTATGTAGAAAGTGGTGGGGGATAGCATTGTGTTATCATTACATAGGCAGGTTTTCAGGAGAGAAAGAGTTAAGAAAATGTTTTGGGAAAGTATACAATCTGTGCTTAATGAGATAGGGCCCCATAGGATGTTAGTGAAAGGACATAGACAAAACTTATGGGCAGAAGTAAGAATAAATTGGGGGTGAGTGTTAGTTCTTAATTTCATTTTCTCCATTTCTGCCTTCTCTGATTCCCTTTAGCTGGGCATAGTAGTATCATCACCTTAGAGACAAACTCAGCCCTGTTTCTTAAGTAAGTCTTTTCTTGCTGCCAACAACAGGCTTTGGAATAAGAAATTTCTGCACTCAAGTTCTTCTACCATTAATGATTTATGTAGTTTTATTTCTCACAATCCTGAGAAGATTAAGGTGGATTATCAGATTAGTTTGAGGAGCATGAGAGGATTGGTATTTAGAAATGCAAACACAGGAGGTACCCAAGTACAACACGATATATTTCAGAATTTCCCATGAAAGCCTGGTGCTGTTTTTATCAATGACCTTTTAGTTGCTAGAGACTTTATTACTTCATTCTACTGGAAATCCAGAGGAAGAATTTGTTTTTGCTATAGCTGGAATCTCAAATAATTTATGTCATCTCTTTCCCTCCACCTACCACAGGTAGAATTTTCCAGAAACAGATGTTGAGATGCAACCAAGAGTGTAAGTTGTAGATGTAGGTCCCAGATAAACCTGTGAAGAGAAGGGCAGAGGGAAAAGTGCAGGCCCTACAAAACTTTGGCCAACCCAGTGGAGAGCATTGGATCAAGTATTGACCATCTATGTGTCCCAAGATGGGTTAAAATGGCTTTATACCTGACCTTGTTTAGTCATGTGGGCTAACCCAGGAAGGGCAGAGGCAATTTCCATAGCTGAGACAGACCCTGAAGGAGCTAACAGCCAGAGGCTATCTGCTCATCCCACTCTTGGTAGCTAGGCAACCAGTCCACCCCTGAAAGAAAGCATAGGTGGCACATTTCCATGCCCTCCTCACCATCTTCAACTGGACTTTCACTCCTGTGTGCTGGCTTCATTCTGAAGCTTTTACAAAATGGCAGCAACAGTGTTCACCCATAGCTTCAGACTTAACATTTTACCAGCTTGGTAACTCCAGAGGAAGAGTATCTTCTACAAAAATTCCAGTTAATGTCTTGAGATTAAATACTATCCTCTTGGTTGGGGGTCATGAGCCACTTTCAGAGCCAGGGTGCAAGGTTAGCCCCACATAAACCGCATGGACTGAGAGCAGGAGTGAAAATGTTCCTCAAAGGCACATCATGGTCCTTCTACCAGATGAGTGTTAGGGAATGGGGAACAGAAGTCTCCTACCCTGCCCTAGCCCCTGATATTCATGCACTCTGGATGTTTTTCTAGAACACTCTGGAAGTCCTCAAGGAATTGTAGGGCTGCCCTTAATTGTAGGTAGAAGATCTCAAAGTACCTTGTTAACTCTCACAGAGACCATCATTATTTTGGAAGATATGACCTTAAATTCTTCATAAGTGAATTCATAATACTATAATATACTGATTTTTTTTAATTGTCTCTCCCTTTTATTTTCTACCAATTTTCTGAAGAACCATTTGTGTTTCTTTTATTTGTAATAGAGTATGGAATAACTGTGGTATTCTGAAACATACTGAATGGAAAACTAGCACAAGAACACAGTAACAAAGAGCCTTTCATACTGCAAGGGAGAGTATTCCTGTTGGCATGGAGAACCTTGGGACTGCTAAACTGCAAATCTGTGAGAAGAAAAAGATTTCTGTATTCAGAAATACTGGAAACATTTAAAATGGAGTTATTTTGGTATATATGTATATATACACACACATATATATATAATTTGCTTGTATGTATATGAATGTATGTATGGCTCTTCTATTTAAAGTTTCTCTTTGGTTCTATTCATGAAAGTTTGATCTTCTTTGGAGTGCTGAGTCTGTTTCTCTTGAAAAGAAGCAGCCAGGGTTTATACTCCGGGGTATACATCAATGTAGCCACACTTTTTATTAAATACAGAGATATTTTCTTACCAGTTGGGAAATAGTATAATAGTAAATATGAAAAGCACTAAAATTAATTAATGAATTTCACCACGTGTCTGTGTGTGTATGTGTGTGTGTGTGTATGTGTGTTTGTGTGTGTGTGTGTGTATTGGGTTTGGTTACCAGAGCACAGAACTGGGAGCCCTGGTGAAAGTATCCTACTATTTGTTTCAGAGGTTGGGGGATTTCTTTTGGATTCAAATGTCCATGGCTAGGAAAAGGAAGAACGCCCCCCACTCCTCCACCCAGCCACATTGAGGAGAAATTATTCTATATACCCAGGTAACACCTGAAGAATTTGGGAGAAACCTGAGGCACAGGCAGGTATTCAAATGGGGCTTAACTTTCAGGTTCTAGTATTGATTACTCAGTTACAAATGGGAAACTTTGCTTTACTGGAAAACTTTCCCTCAGGAGGCACTGTCCATCCCTGCACCGTGTGAAAAGGTTTATGAAGATGGAAGCTTCCTGGGATTCCTTCTAGAGGTCAGAAGAGTGCGTACTTCAAGAAGTGACTCCTCTCTGTCCCTTCCCCACTGCCCATAGCCAGTCCCTCCCAATGGAGAAACATCAAAAAATCCTGCCTCTCCTCCCCACACCCGATTGCTCCTGTTACTCTACCAAGCACTCGTGCTGCTGAGCCTGCCAGCAGTTGCCATTTGTTTCTATTTTTCTGTCTTTCCCTTTTTGCATTTGTCATGCTTATTAACTGGGCTTCATGTGATTGTCTCCTCACCAGCACAGGTTGTGTCCCAACTGGACTTTGAGGAAGGACAATCATCTTGCCATTCCTGGCTAAAACAAAGCAGGTAAAGCATGCAGATTCTCAATTCAGGTAGATAGGATCAGCCAATGACCACCCATCCTGTACCTCTTTCTGCCTCCCCTTTGTTTTAATAGGTTTTATTATCATTTAGGTGTCATAGGTCAACAGATCAGGAAACAAGATCCATTGAGAAGATAATTTACTGCACTAACAGATCCCAAGAGAAGACGTACACATCATATCATGGAGGGCCACATGGGGAAGCACCAAGGTTGGTAACTATGCAAAAAAAAAAGGGAGAAACTGTGGAAAGCCTTTATCCTGGTTTCTGTGGGAAGGAATGGGCGAGGTGGGTGAGCAGGCCTAGAATTGGCTAGCTTGAATAATTTCAGTAGGCCCTGGAGCAGTTACTACACAGGAGTGTAGGAGCCTGGAGGGTGAGAGCCTGATAAGGGGGGTGGTTGGGGGTCTAGATTCTGAATTGGTTAGTTTGTATTTGGAAAGCATGCCCCTGGGGAGGAGGATTTCTCCTGAGGGAAGGGGGCTCAGGAGAGGCAGGAGACCAAGGCAAGGTGACTCGGGCATATCATCGGGTTGGCCTGATTAAGATGTGTCTGGCATACGCAGGTAGGGTCGATGTCAAAGCATCAAGCTTAAAGATGTTAGAAACATGGTGAAAATACCCTTCTGACTCTCATCCTCTTTCCCTCTTCCTCTGAATCCCAGGAAGCTTCCATCTTCATAAACCTTTTCACACGGTGCAGGGATGGACAGTGCCTCCTGAGGGAAAGTTTTCCAGTAAAGCAAAGTTTCCCATTTGTAACTGAGTAATCAATACTAGAACCTGAAAGTTAAGCCCCATTTGAATACCTGCCTGTGCCTCAGGTTTCTCCCAAATTCTTCAGGTGTTACCTGGGTATATAGAATAATTTCTCCTCAATGTGGCTGGGTGGAGGAGTGGGGGGCGTTCTTCCTTTTCCTAGCCATGGACATTTGAATCCAAAAGAAATCCCCCAATCCCTGAGACAAATAGTAGGATACTTTCACCAGGGCTCCCAGTTCTGTGCTCTGGTAACCAAACCCAATACACACACACACACACACACACACACACACACACAGCCCTGTCAACAGGCTCTTGACAAAGGCCAGTGCCCTTTGCTCTTGGACAGTAGATGGAGAAAGATGGGGAGAGCAGAATGGGGGACGGGGCAGCAGACAAAGCTCCACTCTCAGTGCCTCACAGCAGCCCGTCGTCTAACGATCTTCACTTTAATGGAGAAGTCTTTGGGAGAATTTCATGTGTAAAATCATGGCTAAGAAAGAGGCCTCATTTAACTAGTGGTAGTTTTGTCAATCGAAAATCACACTAATGATGACTAATGATTTTAAAATCATTAGAATGACCTGATGAATGATTTTTACTACAAATTTGATACTTAGTAAGCAAGACACTTACGGTTTAGAGAATATATATTTAGAGGATAAAATAAATATATCTTTATAATCTTGATTTATATATAACAAGTATAAACTCTATATTTTATTTTTCATATTATAAATGCATTTATATATCAGATATTGTGAATATTATATGAATTTAAGTGACTACACGTTTATAACACATGGCATTGACTGTTCTTGGCAACTTCCAACTTTTTAAATCCTGATTCTCCTTCAAAGCTTATTGAAAGTATTACCTCCTTCTTACAAACTTGCTCATGATCGTCACTTGTATCTCATCTTCTCTCCCATTCCCTCTGTCATTGTCTTCCCAAGTTTTTCAAGGTGGTAAGATTACTAGTCTTTCTCTTTCCTCAGTCCCTAGAACAGCTGTACTTTTCTAGAGATTGGTGCATGTCAAAATCACCAGGAAGTGTCTCCTCTGAAGTATATATTCCTCACTCAGCCCCTAACCCAACTACACATACAAAGCTATATCTACCTAAGGAAATATTTGAATCTAAGGCAGTGTTTTTCAAAGCATATCAAAACCACTTGGGAAATACTGACTTAAAGCAGAAGAAACTAGAGTTTCTTCCTTCCCACCTTCTCTTCCAAACTGGGCAACTTGGGAGTAAGCACTGTTCCCTAGAAGACTAACCTTGATCACGGTGCTCTAGCGTTGATCACACTTATCTGACCCAGATTAGGATCAGTACTGATGACTAGTTACCGTAATGTTCCCCCAAGTAAAGGTTTTCCTGAATATTTCTGAAAACAGTGCTCCTCAACCTGAGTTTTTTAAAGAAGTCTCATCATTCCTATCTTCTCTCACCCCTGTTTTCCCATATTCTGCATGCTCAGTCACCAGGATTCTGTCTTGATCATGTTTTTGCAGTGGCATCCTGCTGAAGGGTCTCTGCCAGAATGGAAGCTCAGTCTGTACATCATGGATTTCCTAAACGGTGACAGCAATCCTGTCTATACTGCCAAGTATGTCCTTCTATTATTATTGGCTGCCCCTTCCTCCCTGCCCCCTTCCCCCCCCAGCCCACCGACTTGCAATTCAGCCCTAATGGATGACTATTCCTTATTCCTGGACATTATCTGAAATTAAATCTTACTTGGAGTAACTAGCCATGCCTAGATAATGAGTTATAAGATAATATATTAAGCATCCCAGCTAGATTTGTTCTCTTCCCACACACTTTATATCAAACACATTGACTTGTTTTGCAGCTAATTGGATTCAAGGCATCATTCTTCTTGTTACATCTGGAGGAGGTGGATCTCTTTCCATCTACAATCCAACCTTCCACTTGAGCTTTATATTCTTCCTTCTTCCTGCTTCTCAGACCTCTCACATGTGATTATTTGATAAATGTCCACCTGCCACACCAGACTGTAATTTCTAGGAGATCAGTGATCTTCTACTTTTGATTCCCACCGCATCCCTAATGGCTGGCAGAGTGCCTGGCACATAGTCAGTGCTTAATAAATATCTGTTGAATAAACACATGAAAATGTTAAGGCCCTTGAAGTATGGGACTGTGTAATGTAAACTCCATCTTAAAATCTCCTATTACGTTGCTCAGACTCTCAAGATATATTTAAATGATAAATGAAGATGCTCTTGGAGAAATATGTAACTGAATGTTATGTTAGAATTCATGGGCTTCAGGAGATTAATGTTCAATTTCAAAAAGTATTCTGCATAGAGGTTTAGAACTAAATAAAAGTGGACATAGCCCTTAATTGAAATCAAGACCAGCTCTCATTATATAGAACATTCTTAAACTCATTTCGATGGTCAATACCCACATTCCTTTTCTGAAATCCAAGTAGATAATTTTGTCCTTTTCATGTTGGCAACAAAACAGAATAGGATTGATCAAAAGGCTCAGCACAGTTCCTAACCATTGCACAAGCCAAAGGAAGCCTCATTCGTGGTGCATTTTTGGGTTAGTCCACATATCCCTCATTTATTATGAAATGTGACTGGTATTTCCTGCTTCCACAATGAAACTCAAACTCCAACTGATAAATTAAAAACTCAAAAGGATGGGACTGTTCTCTATTCATTTATAGAACAAGGAATCCTTCTCTCTCCCTATAAAAAATCCCAAATACAACTTGCGGGCCTGATTCTGCTTGTTCTATAACTGTGCTGTCCAGTAGACATTTAATGCCAGCCTGATATGTGAGCCACATATGTAATTTTAAATTTTCTAGTAGCTATATTTTAAAAAATGTAAGAGAAATAGTTGAAAATACTTTTAGTAATATATTTTATTTAACTTAAAATATTAAAAATACATCATCTCAATATGTAATCAATACAAAAAGTTATTGAGATATTTTACATACTTTTTTCTGTCCTAAGTTTCTGAAATCTGGTGTGCACTTTACACCTATAGTACATCTCAATTTAAACTAGCCCCATTTTAAGAGCTTAATAGTCTTAAAATTCACTGAAAAGAAATCTGGAGATAAAGAGAGACTTTATTTCAGCAAGCAATTTGCAAACTGGGGAGATGCAGCCTTTGGCATAGAAGGGAAGTAGACTCCTACAAAACAGAGAAGGGCTGTCTTATGTGCAGAAATTGTTAGATCCTTGTACAGGCCAGCCTCCCTCCTCCCCATGCCCTCCAAAAAGAACTGCCCATGTTCCCACTCCAGTCCACTATGCAAATGAAGGATGCAAGCCTGTTCAGTCCTGATTGGTTGTTAAAAGTGACTGCAGGTCACAACTTACTAGTCAAGTCCAGGTGGCAAAATGGGGCTCTCCAGCAGCACTTAGTTTTGGTGGTGTCAACAGGAACAAAAAGCTATGAAAGTCCCAAAGTTCAGCTATTGTTTAGCTCATGGTTTTCCTGAGGACACACCTCAGGAGGACCTGAGCAAATGGATGCTCAGCTCCATTCAGAATTTGGACCCAGTTAGCCACTCAGAATCTATCTCCAAAAATTGACTTTTTCAAAGGTTCACAGTAACTACATGCAGCTGCTGATTACCCACTGGGCAGCATAGTTCTAGAATATGCTTTTATGCTATTTTTCCCATACAGTCAAAAGAAATGCCCACATTTGCCTTTGCTGTGGCCACTGGTACCCTAGTGAGAAAAGGCCAACTGTTGAAACCTCTGATAAGTTTTAATAGATTCAGTAAGATCTACCCAAATGCATCAGTTGTCTCCAGGGCCCTGCTCACCACAGCTGCAGTTGCTGGGTGAAGCTCAACTTTGGTACAGTGTGGCTGGGCTCATGCTGCTGTTCCTGTTGCTGCCTTCATCATACATCCCTGCCCAGGCTCAGTGTGGCCCAGGCACAAGAAGGATTACTTTCCCTTTCATGTTAAGCACAGCCAGGAGTGATCAAAACTGACCAGGCATCTCAATGCCACAAACCTTTTTAGATTAGCTCGTGTTTGCTTTTTCTGTTTTTCTTACTCTGGATAACTCTGAAGGTCAGATAGCATCTTTCCAGGCCAAGTACTTATAACCGATCTACACTGTCATGAGACTGTATAAGTTTTCTTACATTTTTATATGTAATAAACTATGAAGTTCATGCTGTGGATTGTGATCATTTCCAGCTCATCTTTATCAGAGAGTGCTGGATGGCAGACCTTAACATAAGATGAATTTCTTGATTTTCAAATTGTGCTGCTTAGACCTAAAGTGTCTGCAGAGCTTGCTGCAGTGACCCCTGGGACAGGGGAGAGTAGTAGGTATGGATAAAGGATGGGGGGTGTTGGGGAGGACAATAGGGCTCCATATCCCCTCCCCATTCTTCCTGCCCCAACCCTGTCTTTGTCTTCAATTGTTTTTCTTTTAAGTCTTCTAGGGAAGATCTAGTATGAATAAATGGTTTCTGTGTCAAATTTTTAGAAAACCACCCACCTAAGGGAACTGTCTCTGTTTTGATTCAGTCTGAATCTATTCTCTTTGCTCCCCATACTGCATTTTTATCCTGCCATCTGTGTTGAGATGTCCACTTTTTCCTTAGGGGCTTTTGTACTAAGTACTTAGTCTTTGCTCGTGCAATTGTTTGAAGAAATGTCTTTCAGTACCACATCTTTTAAGCTCATTTTTATTGTTTTCTGTTTATTAAAGTATTACATGCTTATTGTGGGAAAATGGAAAAAAAACCTAGACAGAAAAAAGGAGAAAATAACAATCATTCGTAATTGCATCACAGAGAGATAAATGGTGTTAACATTTTGATATATTTCCTTCTGAATTTTAGTATGTACATATTTTTAACTAAATTGGAATCATATTTTATGTAGTTTTCATTATTGTGATCTTGTTTCTATTTCATTAAAGCATAATTGTTATTAGCTTTCAAATTCTCAATCCTGTGTATGTCTCATAATTTTCCTAACCATTCCTCTATTTTTGTAAATGTTGACTATGATTTTTCTTTAGTAAAAATGATGTTCTAATTAGTATTCTTGTACAAAAATGGTGCTTCCATGAACATCCTTGAATATAAATATTTAACTACTTCTTCAAATTTATTTTCTAAGGATAGAATTATTAAGTCAATAAACTTTCTAAATGCTTTCTGTATATATTGCCAGAACATTGCCCTCTGGTATCAAATACAATCCCAGTAGTGTATGTGAGTGTCAATCTAACCTTATCCTTTCTGGCTTTGAATTCAATACTTCAATAGAATCTTTTCAATTTTGTGGGTTTTTTTTTTTTTAAAGATAACTTCTTTTCATTCTCAGGTCATTGTAGCTTGTTGTGGGACATTTATATTTCATTTTCTGTCTTAGTGAGTTTGACCTGCCATAACAAAGTACCATAGACTGGGTGGCTTATTTCTCATAGTTCTGGAGGCTGGAGGTCTGAGATCAGGATGGCAGCCAACATGGTCAGGATCTGGTAAGGGTCCTCTTCTGGGCTGCAAACTGATGACTTCTTATTGTATCATCACATGGCAGAAGGACAGCAAAAGAGGGCTCTCTGGAGTTCCTTTTATAAGGTTGCTAATCCCATTCATGAGGGCTCTGTCATCATGACCTAATTACCTTCCAAAAGTCTTACCTAATACCATCTCATTGGGGGTTAGGATTCTAACATATGAATTTTGGGGGGAACACAGAAATTCAGTCTAAAATAATTCCTATGGCAAATTTTCTTTTGAAATGTTAATAATTTTAATTTTATTTATAAAAGCATTTTATGTATTAAGGATATCAATTTTGGTCTGTTGTATTCATTGGAAATACAATTGACACACTGTTTATCTTTTAGTTTTGTTAGTTGGTTTTTTGTTTTGTTTTGTTTTGTTTTGGTTGTTTTGTTTGTTTTTCACAGCATAGGTTTGGTCATAAGCACTCTTCTAATCTCTAATTATTCTGTCACTTTAGGCAGTCTCATCTACACACACGACTTCTGTTACATTGAAGACTCATAAACTTATATCTGCAGCCCAGGGAGCCCAAGGTGAAGAGGGACTGTCTTGAAGGTGTATGATGGTTGGCTTTATCTAACAGTGTGGAAAGTAAATTGGTGAAATAAAGCCCATAAAGTTTAAAAAAATTTGTATCAGCTTGAACTAAAAGAGACAAAGACAGTACAAAGTTGTGAGAAGCCTTTGGAATTCCTAAACTACTATGGGCAGGAGAAAGGTAGCAAAGATTATTCAACTTCATAGTGGGCTACTCTTCATGGAAAGGGAAGAAGGCAGAGCCAAGAGCCTGGAAGATAGTCAAGAGCTCTTGGGATGGAGAAAAATCCCTAGGGAATAGGACTAAACTCTAATCAAGGTCATAGAAACACTTTCCTAGATATATTTTAGAATTGCTAAGGACCAATGACTGTTTTGTACCTCTTCTGAATGGGAATGTCTATTGCAGGAATACTGTGCTTGTCTTATCTTATGTTGGCATGTTGGTGGATGTCGTGGTTAATTTTATGTCAGTTTGACAGCCATGTCATGTCCAGATAATTGGTCAAATATTATTCTGAGTGTTTTTGTGAGGGTGTTTCTGGATGAATTTAACATTTATATTGATAGACTGAGTAAAGCAGATTGCCCTCCATAATGCAGGTGGGCCTCATCCAATCAGTTGACGCCTGAATAGAATAAAAGGCTGACTCTCCCTAGAATAAGAGGAAATTCCTCCTGCCTGACTGCCTTTGAGCTGGGGCATCATTTTTTTTCCCTGCCTTTAGACTTGAACTGAAACATCAGCTCTTCCTGGGTATCAAGCTTGCCAGCTTTCAAACTGGTTCTTCTGGTTCTCACGTCTTTGGATTCAACTGGAAGTGCATCATTGGCTTTGCTGGGTCTCCAGCTTGCTGACTGTAGATCTTGATACTTGTTAGCCTTCATAATTGCATGAGTCAATTTCTTTTTTTTTTTTTTTTTTTTTTTTTTTTTTTTTTTTTCCT